>NC_068982.1:186341421-186343761 GCF_001194135.2 Octopus bimaculoides | reverse complement strand
AAGAGCCAACGAGAAATTCTGCGTTAAACTTGCCAAGTGTGCTACACGGATATTAAGCTTGCTTGAGCAAGCTTACGGCGACGAGGTAATGGGTCGTACACAATGTTTCGGGTGGAACAGGCGTTTCAAAAGCGGAAGGACGTCCCTGGCAGACGATGAGAGATCTGGAAGACCTGTCACGAGCGTCACCCCTGGAAATATGGTGTTGTGCATCGAGGATTCGTCCCCAAAGGCCAGACCGTCAATCGAGAGTTTTATTGCGACGTTTTGAAGCGATTGAGAGAGGACAGTACATTCAGCAAAAGCGATCGGATCTGTGGTGGGCGAAGAACTGGATTCTTCAGGACCACAAGACACCCAGTCACCGAACTCGTTTCGCTCATGTGTTTCTCGCCAAAAACAACATGGCATCGCTTCCGCACTCGTCCTGTTCGCGTGATTTAACATCTGCGGGCTTCCACCTCTTCCCTAAGATGAAAATGCAGCTCAAAGATTGCCGTATTCAAAGATCACCGTTGTCAAAATTCAAAGTGAATCGCAAAAGATCCTCGACTCGCTTACGGAACACGACTTCCAGACCCGATTCGAAAAGTGACAGGAACACTGGAACCGGTGTATCGCTGTGCAAGGGGACTATTTCGAAGGAGATGATGTTAAAACTTCAAAAATTTTACAAAACAACAACAAACAGAAATATTACAAAAACATAACAAACAGAAAATTCGTTGCTTATTCCTCATCAGTCAATGTTCAAAAGATCATTACAGTTTCGCGCCGTTAACGTTGATAGTGTTCACTCTTGGTGGCGCCAGAGGCAAAAAGCCACTGGGAATAGCTAACGAATGTAGAAGACAATGATGGAAACAAATACAAAATAAAACCTACATATACAACAAAAAAGCCATGCGCAGCCGCAAGACAAATTGAGATGGGATAACGCAAAGGAAAGTGAAAATGTCCAGTAGGACTGGAGACTAAAGAAGGACAGAAAGTCAAAATGAAGAAGGGAGTAAAGTATTAGAGAGGGAAAGAGAGAGAGAAGGAGAATGGGAAGAAGAAAAAAGAGGGGCAAAGAAAGAGAAATATACATACATACATACATACATACATACATACATACATACATACATATAGGCGTAGGCGTAGCTGTGTGATATACACGACTGACCCCATCCCCTAAAATTGCTGGCCTTGTGCCAAAATTTGAAAACTATTTTATTTGTAATGTTTTGATGAACTGGCAAAATTGTCAGCGCGTGTGACAAAATGCTCGGTGGAATTTAGTCCAGCACTTTATGTTCTAAGCACAAATCCTACCGAGGCCGACTTTGCCTTTCATCCTCCCGGAATCGATAAAATAAAGAACCAGCCAAGTACTGGAATCAATAGGACTGACTTACCCCCTCCCCTTAAAATTGGTAGCCTTGAACTAAAATTAGAAAGAATGATTTGATGAATAAATGCAAACAGCAATTATTATATTAATCCTTTCTACTATTAGCACAAGGCATGAAATTTTGGGGGATGGGGGAATCTAGTCGATTACATCAACCCTAATAACTGATACTTATTTTATCGACCCCGAAAGGATGAAATGCAAAGTCGACCTCGGCGGAATTTGAACTCAGAACGTAGCGGCAGATGAAATACCGCTAAACATTTCGCCCTGGCATGCTAACGTTTCTGCCATCTCGCCGCCTTGACACAAGCATATTAATTTCAGAAATAGGTTGGTTGTAAGGCGCCATCTGGCTGATTAGCAAAGATTCTCTGGTCAACACCCTGCAACTTACAGGGAAGCTGTTTCTTCTTCTCGTAGTTGCTTCTCATTTGCATATCACTTCCACGCGCCTTGTGAAGGGGCATGGCCTAGTGGCGAGGGTGTTGCCACATGTGGAGGCGCGTGGTTTATTGGTTAGGGGTATTCACCTCACGATCGTAAGGGCGTGAGTTCGATTCCTAGCGTCGCGTTGTGTCCTTGAACAAGACACTTTATTTCAAGCTGTTTTCGTCCACTCATCTGGTAAAAATGAGTCGTCCCTGTATTCTAAAGAGCCAACCTTGTCACATTCTGCTTTACGCTGAATCTCCCTCAGAACCCCGTTAAGGGTGCGAGTGTCCCTGTTGAGCGTTAATTTCCGTCGATCGGATCAACTGGAACCCTCGTCATTGTCAGCGACGGACTCTCAGTTAACATTCTTCCTCATCCGGTGACTAAAGAATAAAAAGCATTTCTTTTTCACTTGAATTCTTATCACAAGTGTTCTGATGTTTTTTCCAAACATATTCGCGATTCTTTTTGCTAAAATTCTTCTCAATTCTGAATATCCATGCTTATGG
>NC_068982.1:186336975-186338294 GCF_001194135.2 Octopus bimaculoides | reverse complement strand
AGTAGTAGTAGTAGTAGTAGTAGTAGTAGTAGTATGTATGTATGTATGTAGTGTTATTGTCGTAACAGGATTATGTACCAATCCAGGAGCGATCGATTGGCGGAAATTGTAAAAATGTCGGCGGACCAGACGACTTACGGTATTTGTTCCGGCTCTTGGTGTCTTACTTTCAAAACCAGCCACAGCCTTTTTGGGTGGAAGATTTAATCCATCGCCCGGTTAAGCACCACCAGTTGGCACCGTGACTTTAATGGAGCCCATTCTGCCTCACCCATTCGGGCCAGGTTTCTCGTCGCTCTTAGATTTTATCAGTTCAGGACCACGATCTACCGTATCACCATAAAAGCTAATGTATTTACTATAAAAAGGATTTATGCCTACGGGAATACGGGAATACGGAAATACGGCTAGACTAATCAAAATTGGCTGACTTGTTATGGTTGATTGAGGGAACTTCTAAGGAAATGTGCATGTTTTTTTTTCCCCCAAATAGTTTGATCGAAAGTTCCGGAAATTTTTACTTACTGTTATTAAAATTGAAGAATTCAACCTCAGACCAGAGTCACTCAACAATGAGTATAAAGCCATGTCACTCTGCTTAATAAGTTGGTCTCTTACCCTTTCAATTTTTTCTTACTTAACATGCTAGTGTCGTGTTCGACATGTAGTACCGTCCTTGAGTTGTAATGTCGAATAACTTACCTTAATTACGAGTAGTAGTTTTAACTCTTTCCACTTGTTTCCTCTTCAATAATTGCAAGCTACTTTCATATAATTATTTAGCATATTGTATTACAAAACATTCCTAACCGTTATGTTTATTATCGCGTGAATGTTGTTCCATTAAATCAAATATATATATACACATGTAGACATAAACGTTGCGGATTCATAAAAAAATATATATATACCAAGTTAGACAAACATCAGTCGTTCTTGCCTTGGTACAGAGCCTGTCCAATATTGTGTACCACCAACAAAGAATTCTATGACTAAACAACACCACGTTAAAATGACACCTTCCTTTCTCCTGTCCACTCTCAGATCGTGGTCACTGACCTTCTCTTCTATAGTGGCGTGAGTTACATAGCACGGAAGTTGTGAGGTGTTACATCGTCGTCGTCATCGTAGTAGTAGTAGTAGTAGTAGTAGTAGTAGTAGTAGTAGTAGTAGTAGTAGTAGTAGTAGAAGTAGTAGTAGTAGAAGTAGTAGTAGTAGTAGTAGTAGAAGTAGTAGTAGTAGAAGTAGTAGTAGTAGTAGAAGTAGCAGTAGTAAAAGTAGTAGTAGTAACAGTAATAGTAGTGGTGGTGGTAGTGGTG
>NC_068982.1:186335061-186336711 GCF_001194135.2 Octopus bimaculoides | reverse complement strand
GTAGTAGTAGTAGTAGTAGTAGTAGTAGTAGTAGTAGGACCAGCAGCAGCTGTGGTGGTGACTACTAAGTTCTGCCTCCTGACTTTTTAAATGATTTTAGAAGTGAAATTGTTTCTCGTGGACAGGGTCACCGACCTTGGTTGTTTCCCTTCTATTTCTTTACTTTTGCTTTGCATGTTTTTTTTTTAATCTTGGCTGAAGAGTGACACGTTACTGAGGTTCTTCTTGGCAAGGGACCAGAAGCTAAAAAGAAACCATTATATGAGGATGTTTTCTAGCGAAGAGATTCCCGCATGCTTTATTAAATATAAAATAAAACTTATCTGATCTTTCCTCAACGTCTCAGCACTTCAAAACTCTAGGAGAGTCACTCATTCTCCTTAGAAAACCACACAAACAACACATTTGTGGAATTGTATCAGAAATATTGCTAATGGAGGTTGTCTTTCTTGCTATTAACCTCTCTATTGTTAAAGGTAACATTGTTCCTCCGTTTTCACAGTGTTAAAATATTTGATATTACGAATAATATCCCTGAAAAGACATTAGTCTTTGGGGGTGGGTTCCATGGCAGAATTTAAACTCAAACCAATCAAGCTGTCATCAAAACCTTTGTCAGATGCTTCTGTCAGTGAAGTCTGTCGAATTCTGTGGGTCTGGCCAATTGTTGCTCTTTAGTACTTAAATACTATTGATTAAAACATGTCTAGGGAGATACCAGGATCAATGTTGTCTCAACATCATATAACATCGTTAAAGAATGAAACGTGTTAACATCAAAGGATAATGGTAGCGCTTGCCAACTGTAGGTCAATGGACCCTGGACGTTCTCAAAGTTAATACTAGGGGTCTATGATCAGTATTCGAAATATTATCCACCTATCTTCTCTGTGAAGGCGCATGGCGAACAGGTTAAAGTGTTGCACTCACAATCGTCAGGTCGTGGGTTCGGTTCCCGGACCGGCCAGCGTGTTGTGTTCTTGAGCAAAACACTTCATATCACGTTGTTTTTGTGCAGTGTGAGGACCAGCATGTGTTCCACACGGATAGAGTTCTCCAGAACCTCATCCATAGGGTCCTCTCAGAAGCAACGGTCATTACACTTTCCAGCTGAATTCCCAAGCTTGACCAGCAGAGATGATGGATATTATTCAAACATCTCATTCTTGGTCAATCTGTAGGTCTCCTGGCGGTTGGCTCGGTTTGAAGAATCTGTCTTGCGATTCTTTCCTAAGACATTCTAATTACATGTACGTGTTTACCGGAGTATGTGGCGTCACGATGCAGAGAAGTCGCGGCTCAACCTGAAGAGACTCCCTGGCCCCCGACCCACGTCCCTGTCATGTAATGTTACTCTAGAGATGTTTCGGAGGAACCCCATTTCGGCTGCTTGCATTTGTGATCGTCCTCTTTCAATCGTTGCTTAATATCCATGACCACGCGAAGGCGGTGATCTGGCAGAAACGTCAGCACTCCGGGCGAAATGCTTATCTGTATATCATGTCTTTACGTTCTGAGTTCTATTCTGGGATCTTTTTTAAAACGGGGGCCACATTTTTCATTAACGAAACACTTTGAAACTTGGAACACTGGTAGAATGTGTCATATAAAACATCTTTTTCTCTTAGTCTTCTTAAAAGAAAAAAGAAA
>NC_068982.1:186333886-186334760 GCF_001194135.2 Octopus bimaculoides | reverse complement strand
TTATCGAAATAAGACCATTTTTTACATGAAATAAATTCGAATACAAAAATAATTTTCTGTTCTATAACACAAAATAGATAAGTATACGAAGTTTGAAAGTCTTTTCGTACCAAAAACACTACGTAAAACATTAATGAAAAATGTGGCCCCCGTTTTAAAAAAGATCCCTATTCTGCCGAGATCGACTTTGCCTTTCTTCCTTTCGGGGCCAAAAAATTAAGTACCCTTTGCGTTACTGGAGTCGATTTAATCGACTGCCCTTCCCTCCCCAAAAACTTCGGGCATTGTGCCTGGAGTAGAAAAGAATATTCGTGACCATTCGTGAGAGCAGGCACGGAAACCAAACTGAAGCTAGCGAGTTTAAAAGACTGCAAACGAAGATCTGTAATTGTTCATTAACATATTAATTATTCAGTTAGGATAATTAGTTTGTTGTTTATTGATAAAACAGGTTTATTGAGTTGATAGATCTTTCAAAATTCTGGAATCCCAAGGGAAAATTAATTTAAATAAAAAGGGATTTAAGTAGTGGGAATTAAAGGTGTTTATTGATATCTGATTGGAAATAAATCGATTTTATCTAATGTCCAACCTTACATTTGAAAGTGTAGCGAAGTGTTGTTAATAGATATTATCTTGCCAAATTGCTGTAGAATCTGGCATGTTTTGCAGAAAAGGTGAGACTAATTGTAAATGAAATAAGAAATAAACACACACACACACATATATACAGAAACATCAAACGTATACAGGCATAAAAGGCAGAAGATCAAACACATATATTACATAAGCACATCAAACACACAAACACACACATACACGTACGCACGCACGCACAGACACAACCTCACTATAAATATCTAACAAATGAAAT
>NC_068982.1:186331034-186332987 GCF_001194135.2 Octopus bimaculoides | reverse complement strand
ATATATATATATATATATATATATGCGTGCGTGTGAATATACACATAAGATATGTGCACATCTTGATGTGTGTGTTTGAGTGTGTAAGTATATATATATATATGTATGTATAAATGTACGCATGTATGTATGTGTGTGAATATATATATATATATATATATATGTATATATATATATATATATGCGTGTGTATGAGTATATATGTGTGCATATCTTGATGTGTGTGAGGATTCTTCTGTCGCACACATCGCTGGAATAACACAGGGCAAACAGGTAGAAAATATTTCGTTGCATCACCTCATAACCACCGCGAATGTCATTATCATCATCATCATCATCATCATCACCGCCACTATCGGCGTCGTCATCGTCGGCGACAACTTCATCATAATCATCATCACCATCATCTATCGACTACCGCTTGCAGTTGCGATTTAAGTGTGGGAGCACTAACTCATGACCGAGTATCGAAATGATTTGGGTTTCCCCGCCCCCCATTTCCAGAAGAAAAGGTCGGCTTTGAAATCAAGTTCAAAAAGGAGAAAGGAGAAAGGAGACAAGGGCAAAAAATATAAGAAAAGCAAGACAGGGAAGAACGTAACTGAACAGAGAGCGGTGATACAAAAGTGTAAGAAGTAAAAAAGATGGAAAACTGGAATGGGGTTGATCGCGAGAAGCAGTGAACAGGGAAGGAGTTTTTGGTATTGACTTTCGTGGTTGCTTGCACCAGTATCAGAGAATGTACATCTACTCGTGCAAACAAGGAGTAAATGTCTCTGGTTTAGCATATCCCTGGAGTAAGACGGTTCTCAACTATTCGTCACTTTTCCGTTAAATTGCTAAACATAAGCTGCATCTTCTGCTTCCGTTGTGGTTTGGCTTGCATTTCTCTAGCGTTTTCCTTCAACTTCCTATATTGCTTGGCCAGTGTGGCAATGTGTGAGTGTGTGTATGCACGAGGGTATGCACGTGCATATATGTGCTTGAAGTTGTTTGCGAATATATGAGTGGTATATGTTCATGTATGCCTATATCTTTTATCTTTTAATTGTTTCAGTCATTAAGGCGGTGAGCTGGCAGAGACGATAGCACGCCGGACGAAATGCTTAGCGGTATTTCGTCTGTCTTTACGTTCTGAGTTCAAATTCCGCCGAGGTCGACTTTATCTTTCAACCTTTCGGGGTCGATAAATTAAATAACCCCAAAACTTCGGGCTTTGTGCCTAGAGTAGAAAAGAATAGTAGTAGTAGTAGTAGTAGTAGTAGTAATTGCTGTTATTGTTGTAGCAGATCAGTGATTAAATGACAACATAGGTCAATGTAATCCTTGATATACAAAAGGACGGTGGGGACGGTCATGGTTGGGACGCCATGTTTAGATTTGCGGCTAAAAACAGATCTAAAGAGAAAGCAACTCCATTGTTAATAAGTTTCAACTGTATTCACGCCATATTAAACGGGGGAAATCCCTTATTTTTTCAGATTCTTGGGAGATAAGAGGGTGAGATGACTTTTATCTCTCCCCCTCTCTCTCCTTCTCTCTCTCTCCTTCTCTCTCTCTCCATTTCTCTCTCTCTCTCTCTCCTCCCCCCACCTTTCAGCAGAAGAACACGTAATAATATATCACATGTAACTTTTTAATTTTTTGTTTCAGTCAATGGACTGTGGCCATGCTGGAGTACAGTCATGCAAGGTTTTAATCGAACAAATCGACCCTAGTACCTTTTTTTTTTTTTAAGTCTGGTACGTATTCGATCCATCGCTTTAACCGAACCGTTAAATCGGTGGACGTAAACAAACCAACACCGGTTGTCAATCGATGCAGCGGCGGTGAGGGGGGGATAAATATAAACAAAGATACGCACACAGTTTCCGTCTTCCAAATCCATTCACAAGGCTTTTAGCTGGCCCGAGGCTATGGTAGAAGACACCTGCCCAGGGTGCCGTCGGTTGC
>NC_068982.1:186323749-186330846 GCF_001194135.2 Octopus bimaculoides | reverse complement strand
CCGCGATCCTACAACCGCGCGTCCGCTAACCACTGGGCCATTGCGCCTCCACTCTGGCCACCCTACTGCGTATATAAAATATTCACTAAACGTCATTTAGATAAAAGAGATGGCTTGTTTCCAAAACACTTGAAATTTGCTCGGTTTCTATCTGAGAGAAAAAAAAAACAATCTCTGGAATCTTATAAATAATATTTTATTAATAATTAACATTATTTTGATAAAATTATCATAACAACGCCAAACCGTTGTTATGATATAATTAAGCATATAATATAACTCAACGAATAATACGAGTTATTTTAAAAACCTGCCTCTTTCTGTCTCTTTCACTAACAAGACTGAATGTTTTCTCGTACACTCTGGTAATACAAGATGCAACAAAAAAGAAAAACTCTGCCATTGGTGTACAGCAAGTGAAGTTAGACAGGTGGTAATGGTATCTACATAGAGATGATGTTTTATTATTGTTTTACCTTTTCAGTAACCATCATGGCGTTGACAGGTACATAAGTGCATTTTCTGTTAAAACGTTTATCAAACTGCAAAATGTAGGCTTTTTTTTTTTGTTTTGTTTTGTGTTGTATTTTCTGCCGCATCTACGCAATATATCGTATTTGATTACATGTTTTCTTCAAAAGAAAAAGTCGCAAAAAAAATAATAAATAAATAATTAAAATCATTCCGAGTCCCCTATGTTGGTGGTTCTTAACCATTTGGTTTTACTTGTTGACCCCTTTGGTTTCTATTTTACGCGGGTGGATCCTCATAGCCATTCAATGTTTAAAGAAAAATCTTATATTTCAATAATTAAATATTATTAAGGCGCATGGCTCGGTGGTTAGAGCGTCGGGCTCCCAATCATGAGGTAGTAAGCTCGATTCCCGGACCGGGCTGTGAATTGCATTCTTGAGCAAGACACTTTATTTCACATTGCTTCAGTTCACTTATCTGTAGAAATGAGTTGCGGCGTCACTGGTGCCAAGCTGTATCAGCCTTTCCCTTGGACAATATCAGTTGCATGGAGATGAGAAGGCTGGTACGCGTGGGTGACTGTGGGCCTTCCATAAACAGCCTTGCCCGGACTTCTGCAAAGGAAGGTAACTTTCTAGGTGCAAACCCGTGGTCATTCATGACCGAAGGATGTCCTTCTTCTTTTTCTTTTTTAGAATTGTATTTAAAAATTGTCAAAATATTTTGCATATTGTATAAACAATTTATTGCACGTGAATGCTAACAGTATATCGTGCATTTGTTCAAATTTCACCGAGGTCGACTTTGCCTTTCATCCTTTCAGGGTCGATAAATTAAGTACCAGTTGCGTATTGGGTTTGATTTAATCGACTGGCCCCCTCCCCCAAAATTTCGAGCCTTGTGCCTAGAGCAGAATAGATTAAAAGCAGTGAGCTGGCAGAAACGTTAACACGCCGGGCGAAATGCAAAGCGGTATTTCGCCTGCCGCTACGTTCTGAGTTCAAATTCCGCCGAGGTCGACTTTGCCTTTCATCCCAGTTACGCACTGGGGTTGATGTAATCGACTAGCCCCTTTCCCCAAAAAATTTCAAGGCCTTGTGCCTACAGTAGAAATAATTATTTAATTATTAGTCAATTAAAAATATGAAACAAATGAAGGATCTTTTTGGTTTGACGGGCAACAGTTGTTTTCTTAACGAAACACTTTCAAACTTGGGATACTGGTAGAATGTGTCATATAAGACATCTTTTTCTCTTAGCCTTCTTAACAAAAATTAGTTCTTAATAAGTTATTTCATGTTAAAGTTGTCGTATTTGTGTAATTTCAACCAATCACTGACGTCTATTCAGCTGAATACAGTTACTGCCGTAAGAATGTAAACAACATATTCTAACGGTAACTATCGGCGGTAGTTATTTATAACATCGTTCGTGCGTTTGGGTTAGGGTTCGGGTTTAGAGTTAGGGTTAGGGTTTTAGGGTTATAGTTGGGGTTAGGGTTAGGGTTAGGGTTATGAGTGAGGTTATGGCAAAAATAATCATAACCCTAACCGTAATCCTAAAACTAACCCTAACTCTAAAACCCGAACCCTAACCCTAAAACCCTAAAGCTAAAACCAGTACAAACGCACGAACGATGTCATAAATAACAGTAACACGGATAGTTGTTGACAAACAACGGCACTAATTTTATTCAAGGGAAAAGATCCCGTAACACCGTTAGAAAATGTTGTTTACATTCTTACGGCAGTAATTGTTTTCACCTCGATAGACGTCAGTGATTGGTTGAAATTACCGAAATACGACAACTTTTTACATGAAATAACTTCGAATACAAAAATTTTTATCTGTTCTATAATACAAAATATACAAGTATACGAAATTTGAAAGTGTTTCGGTACCAAAAACACTACATAAAACATTAATGAAAAATGTTGCCCGTCAAACCAAAAAGATACCAAATGAATAATTTGGGTACTGTTACACGTGTCTCAATAGCAAATATTTACCAGCACATCGCATCAGATCGAATGGCCTAACATGCGATAACATGCGAGGTTATATAAGATTATACAATAGTCTACTAACATAAGATTGCTTCTTCGTCAGGCAAAATTTTATGAGGGGTCTTACAAGGTGATATGCATTAAATGGAATCTTGTAGTACCGTAAATCCTCGAGTATAGTCCGCCCTTGAGTATAATACGTAGGGGATTTTTAGGGGGCTGTACCTATGAAAAACCTAAACCTTGTGTATAATACGCACTCCTTCTCTAACTTGAGTCAAAGAGGTCTATATAACGTCCTTGGTTTGTAAACGTATATACGGTAACGTCCTTTATTATAATTGTATATATAACATACTGCAAACGTGCAGCTATTTTGTGCACTTTGTTAGCAGAAAATAAAGAAATAACAGTAATAACGTCAGTGAAAGATAAGTATTAAGTAAATTGCCTTTACATATTTATCACTTAGAAAATTTTGCTTAGAAAATATTTTTCATTTTTAACCTCGTATATACTACACACTAGAAATTTAGACCTTTTTGGAAAAAAAAAGTGCGTATTATACTTGAGGATTTATGGTATATGATATTTTTGAAGTGAAGTGATTCGCTAATTAACTTAAATCGTATATTTATCCGTCACTTGATAATTTCATTCGCTACCAAGATTCAATTTGGTGCATATCGCCTTATAAACCTCTTTGAGAGTTTTACTCGACAAAGTGACAATTTCATGTCAATGCATTATTGCATAATCGCATATAATCTAAGTTGTATGGAGTAAAGTGTTAATAAAATCTTTCGCTACTGAAACACGTTTAGTAATACCCAAATAACCCATTCGTTTCATCTTTATTGTTATATTTACGCCACATTAAACGTACCAATAATTCCTCGGATACTTCTCAATTTACGGATTACTGGAGTTCTGAGAAATTTCAGTTCAATTTAGCCTTAACTACAAATTCGAATGGTTAACTTACCTGAGTTTCCCCGAGTTTTAACTAAATTAAACGGCGTGCTTCGCTGTTGATTTGCTTCGATTTATTTAACTTGATCCTTTTGCCTTTCATTATATGTGTGTGTGTGTGTGTGTGTGTGTGTGTGTGTGTGTGTGTGTGTGTTTCTCTCTTCGTTTCTTTTTTTCTCTCTTCATTCTTTTCTTTCCTCTTTCCTTTCTGTACAAAAACGTAGGCTCGAAACGTCAAAAACTCTTCCATTTTATTCCTGAGCGCCAAACTAATACACCTTGTTCATTATTCCCTCACCTACCTATCTTCTGTTTAATTTGAAGCGTGTGTGTGTGAGAGAGAGAGAGGGGGAGAGACAGACAGACAGAGAGTGTGTGTGTGTGTGTGTGTGTCAAGAAGGCCAAATTAACATTTTCTGAAAACGTTACTTTCTTCGTTTAATATACAATGAAAACCTCGCTTTCTTCCCCTATGGTATCATATACAATGAAAACATTGCTTCTTTCGACTTCTATAATATTTTATACAATGAGAACATGTCGACAGGCAGGGCTGGCATCTTTTAAAAGTTATAGACACACTATTTTTAGGATAGATTTATAAACATATGGACATCGTCATATTTTTGACGATGGTGAAGTTTCAGTGTGCTGTGTCAACACTTGAAATTAATATCTTCACGGCAGATTGTATCAATCATTTGGAATGAATCTGACAAACTGCTTGTAATCAAACACATTCACCATTAAGCTTCTCTCTTACTCCTCCCCCACCTTCTCTAATAATAATGATGTGTGTTCGGCGGCCATCTTTGCTCCCTCCTTTCTCACTTTCACTGACACACACTCTTGACAAATGAGGTACGAAAGGTTATACTATGAAATGCTATACTTCCGTTGGCTGTCGACGCTGCTGATATTATAAAAATATTCCTTATTAAAATAATCTAATGACAAATGTTGCGAAGAAAGAAGAGAATCTTCAGACTGGCGAAGACAAGCATCTCGGTTTCGAATTTCCTTCACGAACGCTGTTAATTTCCTGGGTCAGTTGTGTACGTCATGTTTTTTTTTTCTTTTTTTTGTAATTTATTGAGCTAAGTCAGTAGAAACTAATTTATTTTCTAATTTTTGTTCCTCACAATATCAAAGTTCCTCGAGATTATCTTTTCCACAATGACCAAATACGGCAAAATTATGTGTGTGTGTGTGTTATATACATACATAAAATACATACACACACACACACAGAATTACAGGTATATCAAATGCCATACAGCATAAATTCTTGAGTCATTAAAATTATCTCCACCTCTAGAGGATGCGTCATAATTACCAAACTGTAATTAAGATCAGCCCCATATGAGATGAGAACATCAAATAATCAAGAATTCTCCAAAACTGACATGTCATTGAGCAAAAAGGACATGCTTATTGTACGGAGATAAGACGACAGCCGTGGATAGGTGGTTCTGCCTCAATTGCAGTCATCAAAACGACAATTGTCCGACCTTATTTCCGGCAAGAAAGGGATTTAGCCATAAACAAAAAGAATTGAAGACATTTATGGCCAAGGTAATTTGCACAAGTTAAAAAAACCCCCACATATTTGAACAACACAGACAAATTATATATAAGCGCGTGGCCTAATGGTTAGGGTGTTGCATTCACGATCACTAAATCACGATTTCGATTTCTGTATCGGGTGGTGCGTTGTATTCTTGAGCAAAACACTTAATTTCCCGTTGCTCCAGTTCCCTCGGCTGTAAATGGGTCACCCTGCAATGGAATAGCCTTCTCATCTAGTCAACAGGATGGCATCATTCGAAAGCTAAAACGATGTGAAGTGCATTGTGACGAGCAATGTATAACATCCGATAGGCGTGTCGATATTGTGATATATGTATGTATGTATGTATGTATGTATGTCAAGGACAAACCCAGGGCAGATAAAATATTCTTATAAGTTACCTCCTGTGATTAGTGTGTTTACTTCGAAAGCCTCCTCGGTTTCGTGTAATCTCGTGTATTCTCATCCAAAATGGAAACGAGTACCAACACTTCTATGTGACAAGCTTGAACAATTGTGAAGATCTATTCACATGAAACCATTGGTTGCTTTGTTAAACCACAAGTATATAATTGCAGACATCAGAGATTTTTTAACGAAGAAAATAATGAGGATTTGACCTTATTGATAAATTGACATTATATTTCTAAAATGAGAAATAAATGAAAGATTTAGTTTTTCAAGGTCAGTGGCAACGGATTTTGTCTTTGTATGCGGTTGCCACTGGATACGTGCTGTTGATGATGCATAAAATTACAGAAATACGCATGTAGCATTTCTGTCACTGCTGCTGGACGATTTCCATCTACTGCTAATATATTTTTCTATTATTTAACTCAGTACATCCTTAAAAGGTATCTCCGGACGAATTCCACAGTCAAATTGGCTTTCCGTGATGTATTTTGCATTAAGTTCGTTACACAAATTGCTAGTTGCATATATATATATATATATATATATATATATATATATACAGTTGAAATTTACAGAAAAACAAAAGATGAAGACAGGTGTATAAACAACAAACAGGTGCATTAGTTTAACGCTCGGAAAGGTGAGAAAGTCTTTTACGTTTCGAGCCCACGCTCTTCAACAGAAAGTAACACAGAGAATTAAACAGAGAGAGAATAGAAAAGCTTTTGGAGCTAGCGGCCAGTCATGGCGGCTATAGATAGATAGATAGATAGATAGATAGATAGATAGATAGATAGATAGATACCTACTACATATGTGAAAAATCGGTGTGTTTGTTTGTGACGTTGTTAGCTAAGTCCTCTTACATCGTTTTATTGGTTTTGATGAAACTTGACACGTGAGTAGAACTCATGTCTGGAAACCTCGTGACATCTTAGATTGTTGAAAAAATCGATAATACGGTCCCTGGAAGGGATTTTTATATCTACCTCATATAACAAATTTTTTTAAACATCTAAGGGAAATAACCCATAGCACCTGTACAAAGGAACTAACCCATTTCATTGTTTATGTTCAATTACTTTAAATACGATTTTTCGTGTGTCCTATTTCTAATTTTTGCGGACAATATCACTTTCATACTTTATTTGACACCTGAGTAGAACTCATTATGGAAACTTCGTGACATACTTAGATTGTTGGAGAAATCGATAATAGGGCCCTTCCAATGGATCCTTCTATCTACTACATATTACTAATATTTTATTTAAACAACCCAAGGAAAATAACCCATACTACCTGCAGATTTTTGCGAAGCGATCAATATTTGATACTCACGATCAACCGACCTAATTCTGCATTTCACTACTCACAGTTTTGAACTGCTAAACATTATTATTGCACTTCCTTAATTTGAATTTTAAACATTAAAGACTTCATTCATACATTTCTATACATACATACTTTTTTGAGTGCCCATTACTCCGATAATTCTGCATTTTTAGAGTTACACTTTTTCCATGACAGGAGATAAATTTTTTATTCCACAACGTATTTGTAGTGGCTTCATGCAGGCAGAGCGTGGATTCAATCCTCGATTGCCAAATTTCAACACTTCAACAGCGCTTTTCTCACAGTAAAACAATAGTTTTTCTGTGAAT
>NC_068982.1:186321547-186323327 GCF_001194135.2 Octopus bimaculoides | reverse complement strand
GCTTTCTTATATCAGAGTAATAAGGCGTTTCAATAGAACATCTCTACCCCCGGAAATTAACGGGTACACCAGCTAGTATATGTGTGTGTGTGTGTGTGCGTGTGTGTCTGTCTGTCTGTGTTTCTCCCCCAACATCGCTTGACAACCGATGTTGGTGTGTTTACGTCCCTGTCACTTAGCGGTTCCGCAAGAGAGACCGATAGAATAAGTACTAGGTTTACAAAGAATAAGCCCTGGGGTCGATTTGCTCAACTAAAAGCGGTGCTCCAGCATGGCCGCATTCAAATGACTGAAACAGATAAAAGAATGTGGTTAAAATCGAGTTCGTTCGAGGTTTCTGTCTGTTCACCATCATCAGTCCGTCTGTAGGCGCCTGTCCAGACGACTTCGGTGTTAAGCTCACGATCGTGAGGTTGTAGGTTCTGTTCTCGGTCAAACCATTTCATTTCGCGTTACTTCAATTTACTCAGCTGAAACTTAGTTCCTGCAATATGGGGGGATATTTTAACCCTGCGACGGATCGACATCCTGCTCCACAAAAAGGAGTCTCTTTGTACAATCAGCTGACCCTATTTCTGCCGCTTATACTTCCTTTGATCAGCAGTGTTGTTGTAGTTTGGGGCCTTTACACAGAGGAGAGCTGAAGCGAATTCGTTATATTGGCAGATTTTGGAGAAATCAATTAGAATAGCCTTGAATGGTTCCTGTGACAATTCACTGGATGTGGCCTCAGTGATGCGCAATGTATGTCCATACCAAAGATAGATAGCTATGTTGACCACTGAAGGATGGTGCTTGTAGGTATCAAATACAAAGATACTCCAGTTAGCCTTAGTGCTGTCATTCCTACCTCACATTTTTTTCACTTCATTCGGTCCACATCGAGCTCTGTCAAAGGTAGCCATGTCCTGGAAGAAAGGGCGTCCGAAGAAGAAATGGTCGGCAGCGGTGAAGGAAGATCTCACGAGTGATTGCAAAAGCTGGGGTAAGGCTTGGGACTTGGCATTTCACGGAGATGACTGGAAGGCTCCGGTAGTAAGATGTTCCCTGAACAAGAGGGCTTCACCCATTACAAACAAACACAACAAAGGATTCTCAGATGGTGAGTACTAGATTAGAGGGATTCGTTGCTTCCTGCCTCTGTACGTTGATGATTCTACTGAAATATACTAAATCGTTCGTTTTTAACCGTAGAACTCGAAGTAGATAAAGCTATAAATAATAACATGTAAATATTGGGTTTAAAATCCCTTGAGATTGAAAACGTCGAAGTCTGCCTGTGAAATTCGAACCAACATCTTCTGGAAACAGTAACATTGATCTTTTCTACCCAAAGGAATTTTTAACTCAGTATTTGCATGCTAAAAGGTGGCGAGCTGGCAGAATCATTAGCACGCTTTGCTGTATTTCGTCTGTCTTTACGTTCTGAGTTCGAATTCCGCCGAAGTTGACTTTGCCTTTCATCCTTTCGGGGTCGATAAATTAAGTACCAGTTGTGCTACTAGGATCGATCTAATCGACTGGTCCCCTCCCACAAAGTTTCGGGCCTGGTGCCTAAGAGAAGAAAGGAAGGCTTAGCGGTATTGCGTCCGTCTTTACGTTCTGAGTTCAAATTCCGCCGAGGTCGACTTTGCTTTTCATCCTTTCGGCGTCGATTAAATAAGTACCTGTTGCGTACTGGGATCGATCTAATTGACTGGCCCCCTACTCAAAAAGTTTCGGGCCTGGTGCCTAAGAGAAGAAAGGAAGGCTTAGCGGTATTGCGTCCGTCTTTACGTTC
>NC_068982.1:186303364-186321319 GCF_001194135.2 Octopus bimaculoides | reverse complement strand
GTGTATATACATATATATATATATATATATATGTACATATATATGTGTGTGTGTGTGTGTGTCATGTGTTTGTCACCCCGCCATTGCTTGACAACCGATACTGGTGTAATTATTTCCTCGTAAACTAGCGGTTCAGCAAGAGAGCCGATAAAATAAGTACTAGGCTTACAAAGAATAAGTCCTGGGGTCGATTCGTTCGACTAAAAGCGGTGCTCCAGCACAGCCGCAGTCAAATGACTGAAACAAGTAAGAGATTATTTCTCTCTTCGTTCTTTCGTAATTCTCTCTCAGGCGGCGAGCTGGCAGAATCATTAACACAAGTCTAAGGGAAATAACTCTGAAATAACATAATATCCAGCTTAACACTTTTACGGTGATCAAGTTGTCACGCTTGCAGTTTAGCCCATGGTCGATCTTCTCCTGGCACGGTGTTCCTCGACCATTTTTTTCAAACTTATGGACCCCTCTGATTCCTGCTTTACTCGGCTAGACCCTCCTAGCCATTCGAGGCATCAAAAATCATACATATTTATAAGTAAATATTAGGAAGTTTTATCAAAACAATTGTTAAAATATTTTGGGTGTCACGCTTTTACTTGTTTCAGGTATTTGACTGCGGCCATGCTGGAGCACCACCTTAAACGGGTTTTAGTCGAAGAAATCGACCCCGGGATTTATTCTTTGAAAGCCTAGTACTTATTCTATCGGTCTCTTAGGCCGAACCGCTAAGTTACGGGGACGGAAACACTAATACCGGCTGTCAAGCGATGGCAGGTGGGACTAACATAGATCCCATCCCACACACATATATATCATCATCATCATCATCGTTTAACGTCCGTTTTCCATGCTGGCATGGGTTGGACGGTTTGACTGGGGACTGGCAAATTGGGAGGCTGCACCGGCTCCAATCTGATCTAGCAAAATTTCTACAGCTGGATGCCCTTCCTAATGCCAACCACTCCGAGAGTGTAGTGGGTGCTTTTATATGCCACTGGCACGGAGGCCAGTCAGGTGGGACTGGTATCGACCACGCTCGAATGGTACTTTTTATGTTCCACCACCACAGGAGCCGGTCAGGTGGCACTAGCATCAACCACACCTGAATGGTATTTTTTATGTGCCACAGCCACAGTAGCCAGTCAGGCGGCACTGGCATCGACCATGCTCGAATGATACTTTTTTCGTGCCACTGCCACAGGAGCCAGTCAGGTGGCACTGGCATTGGCCACGACTACGATTTCACTTGACTTAACAGGTCTTCTCATTATTAGAAATTGTCTAATAAAAATCTAATATTTTGTGTATTGTAACCAATTTATTGTGCATAGATTTTAACAACAAAATCTCATGTGGTCCCCGATTGAGAACCATTGCTCTAATGTAACATCTGAGAGTTAAATTGATAGACTATTTCTTTCGGGATAAATTCATGCATTGTTCAGAGAACAGGAGTGGTCTAAGCAAGGCCTTTCCTTATTTTAAAAAAGCTCCAGGCACAACCAAGCTCTTGGTTTTTAACATTTTTCTTGTGTGCTGCATACCATAGCTGCCCACAGCCAAGAGAGAGAAAACACTTCAAAAATTCCATGATCGAATGAGGGCATGTGTCATCGTGGGTGGTAAGCTCTGTGAACACCTGCTGCAGGAGGTGCTCATCATTGTCACACCTGTGGAAAAGAATGTAGGTTCTCAGCAGGATTGAAAAGCTATATCTGTGTTGCTCGTCTTTAAGAGAATAATTAAGCTATGACATTGCTTGAAAATCAGGTTGCAGTCTTCATACACATACATGATGTGTGTGCATAAGAGAAAGAGAGACAGACAGAGAGAGGCTTCCACGGCTTCCATTGACTACTAAATTCTTCTTAGAAAAAAAATAGAGTTGTGCAGTGGGATTGAACTAGAAACCACATGACTGCAAAACTAACTTCTCAATCACATGGTCATGTCTGCAAACATTTGATACAACAGAACTGGAGACGAATGCTTATGAGGTCCTTCTGATCTGAGAGACCCTTAACAACTTGAGAGAGGCATTTGTAATACAAATATAAACATCAACACATGCATCGATTAGATCCATGTCTATCTTGTGTACACGAATGGAAGTGAGGCATAGCCTGTAATGTCAGGGGCTTGGAGAGCCATGAAATGTGGTTCTTAAGGAGAACATTGAGGATAGCTTCAATAGACAAAGTGTCTAATGAGGAAGTGATTACCCGGGCTGTAGTAAATAGGAAGTGGAGGCACAATGGCCCAGTGGTTAGGGCAGCGGACTCGCGGTCATAGGATCGCGGTTTCGATTCCCAGACCGGGCGTTGTGAGTGTTTATTGAGTGAAAACACCTAAAGCTCCACGAGGCTCCTACAGGGATGGGGTGGCGAACCCTGCTGTACTCTTTCACCACAACTTTCTCTCTTTCTTCCTTGTTTTTGTTGTATCTGCATTTCAAGGGGTCAGCCTTGTCGCACTGTGTCACGCTGAATATCCCCGAGAACTACGTGTCTGTGGAGTGCTCAGCCACTTGCACGTTAATTTCACGAGCAGGCTGTTCCGTTGATTGGATCAACTGGAACCCTTGTCGTCGTAAGCAACGGAGTGCCAACAACAACAACAAGTAAATAGGGAACTTTGTGAGATAAGGGGCTCAGCAAATTTAGAGATGACAGAAAAGACTGGGGAGAAAAGAAGCAGAGGAAGGAGGACGATATGGATGTCAAGCTTGACAAACTGGTTGGAAGAGGCATTAAAAATTAGGAAGTGGAACTGTTAAAGAAAACAAAGAATAGAGTATTCTAGCAGGACATGACTGCTTATGGTCTACATTTTGGACACCTAAAGGAGATACACAATACACACGGTGTTGAAGGCAGGAAATAGGGAATCGTAAAACAGTCGACAACTGACGAGGAGTTATCTTCTGTCAGTATTTTGTCCTCTACTCATCTCTCTCTGTGTTTACGTAATTTTCACTCATTGGTGATGTCCTGTACTTAATGTGTATTACATATGGTGAATTGATGATGTTGAGCTTACCAGACTTGACATGTGAGTTTGTATGTATGTATGCAAGTGCATACACACACACACACACACACCAGAGGTGAAAACAAAAGGTTGCTGGAGAATGTAGTGCAAAAAGCATTAAAAACATGTCCAATGTAACACTATCTACATTTAAAGGATATTTGTCCTCATCTTGTTTGTTGTTAACACAATATTTAGGCTGATATACCCTCCAACCTTCATCAGGTGTCTTGGGGAAATTTCAAACCTGGGTTCTCATTCCTAAGGTATTTTTCGATATTATTATTATTCAGCAGGTCACTGCCTGGAATTGAACTCGGAATCTTGGGGTTAGTAACCTGCAGATCGTGTTGTATGGCCAGCTAGAGCCAATGTCTCCTGGGGCTAAATTACAGCAACATTCATCCTAAACCAGGACTGCCATGTTATATTGGCAGATAATCTTTACTCCAAAATACTGTTACTGAATATCTCTCGTCGTAAGATTTTAAAAGTAGTAATTTTCTAAAAGCAACATATTTCAAGAGAAGCCAGTGAGCTTGCAGAACCGTTAGCCCGCCAGGCGAAATGAGTTCAAATTCCGCCGAGATTGACTTTGCCTTTCATCTTTTCAATACCAGTTGTGTACCGGGGGTCAATCTAATCGAATGGCCCCCTGCCCAAAAATTTTGGGCCCTGTGCCTAGAATAGAAAAGAGTCTACAACAATCTTTGCCTTTCATCCTTTCAGGGTCGATAAATTAAGTACCGGTTGCATGCTGGGGTCAATCTAATCGACTGGCCCCTCCCCTAACATTTCAGGCTTTGTACCTAGAGTAGAAAAAAATATATTTCAACAGAAATATGGTTAAAAACAGGTTCACCCCTTAGCATTCAAATGTAATACTTATGCGTTCACATTATCTTGAATTAATCAGGTATCATCTGGTAGTTTTGAAATTTCAATGATGTGATTATTTTTAGATTGATATTGTAGAGTAAGTGTGAGAGGCTGGATCTAGCCAGTCTTAACATGAAACAGGTAGATCCTAAAATCATGAGTTCAATTCCCAGATGAGGCCAGTTTAAATGCTCAAGGGTTAGAAAGAAAAATAACTTGAAATTAATTTTTTTTTCTATAAAATTAAGTTTATTTATATATTAAAATAATCTCAGTGTTACAAAACAAAATTAAAATAACATTCATGTTTTCTTTAAAAAAACAAAATGCTTTACAAATATAATTACATATTTTACACATTGATGGATTCTTGTAGTATTTATGGTAAACCTTGTTCCATTATGTTGGATAATAACGTTTTATCTTTGAATGACCATTGTAAGTCTTGCTCACTCAAACGTAGGGAGATCTGAAATTAAAAATCAAATCCGATTAAAACTTAAAATAATATTTGATTAATTATTTTCTACATCCTGAAACTTCTATACAAGCTTAGCAAAAGATTCCATTGATGAGGTTCCTGTTTTAAACTGACCAAAATTTCACATTAATTTATGTTCCAAATACCAGCTTGATAATGACAAAATTATTTTAATAAATTCTTTGTAATTTAAAAAGTTAATTGAAACATCTGGTATTCATTATTTACAATTGACGGATATTTGTTCTCGTCTTGTTTGTTGTTAACACAATGTTTCAGCTGATATACCCTCCAGCCTTCATCAGGTGTCTTGGGGAAATTTTGAACCCAAGTTCTCATTCCTAAAGTATTTTCTGATATTATTATTATTATTATTATTCAGGTCACTGCCTAGATTCGAACATGGAATCTTGGGGTTAGTAGCCCGCGCTCTTAACCACTACGCCATATGCCCGTGTAAATATTTGGTTGAAAAACCCCTTTGAATAAAAGTCAAAGGCAACCAAAAAGGGAATTTTCAACCCCAACATTTACATGCCACTGTTTACTGCTTTATGTGTATGCTTTGGGAACCATTATTCCAAAACAGAATTAATTCACAATCTTATGTCTTATGAAGTTTATAAACTTCCTATGACATCAGCAACAGACAATTATCAGTGGTGAGAATAAAGTTTCTGAGACGAATAGAGAAATTCAAAGAATTATTTTGGTCTAGAGATAGAACAGCTTTTATGTCTACAAGAGGTGTGGGTTTGTGTTTCACAGGCAGCCCGTGACATTTTCTATCCAAAAAGGTTTTTCAACTGAACAGGTTTTTCAACATGCAATATTTATAGCTTTATGCTTCAAGAGAGACAATTCCAAAAATAAGGATTATTTCAAGATCTCTTGAATGCTTATAAAATTCTTTTCTATTCTAAGCACAAGGCCCGAAATTTTAGGGGAGTTGATTAGATCAACACCAGTATGCAACTGGTACTTAATTTATCAACCCCGAAAGGGCAAAAGGCAAAGTTGACCTCAGAAGAATTTGAACTCAGAACATGGCAGCAGACGAAATACCACTAGGCATTTCACCCAGCTTGCCACCTTAGTTTATAAAATTCTTGACATCAACAACAACAACACACACACAAACAGGTTTCATACTATTCCTATCCTCCAAATTCACTCACAAGGCATTCGTTGGCCTGGTGCAACAGAAAGACACTTGCCCCAAGATGCCATAGTGGGACTTAAGTGGCAACCACAAGGTTGCAAAGCAAGATTCTAAACTACACAGCCCGAGGAAACACATAATGGATATACTTACTTTGGTTTTCCTTAAATCCTTGGCTTTTTTGGTTTGTATGATCCCTTGTGATTCTAACAGACTAGAAATACATACAAATTCTGACTGACCAACAGCAGTGACGTTACATTGGTGACACACCTTTTTGAAAACATCATGAAGCTGAAAGATAAAAAAAAGAAAAATATATAATATACATTAAACAGTATGTACATCATAACATATACACAATGACACTAGTTTTTTTGTTTTTTTTTATTTTAGTTTATATATATCTGAGCAAGTTCTAGACGGAGACTGCATTAAAAACACCTCACTCTGAAAAATGTCAGAGAACCATGAGACACTGGTGTTTTGGCTTAGCTTTACCCCTTCAGTGACAAGCAGCATTGATCATTCAGAGCTAAGTTGGAATTTTTATTTGTATACAAAAAGCAAACAAACAAGACACTGGCCAGGCTTAACACATAACAGCCATGTGTGTGTGTGTGTGTGTGTGTGTGTGTGTGTGTGTGTGTGTGTGTGTGTGTGTGTGTGTGTGTGTGTGTGTGTGTGTGTGTGTGTGTGTGATCATTCACTGTCCATTCCCCATGCTGGCATGGGTTGGACAGTTTGACAGGAGCTGGTAAGTCCACACCAGCCTCTACTGTGTTTTGGCATGGTTTCTACAGTTAAATGCTCTTCCTAATGCCAACCACTTTACAGAGGTAACGGGTGCTCTTTATGTGACGCTAGCACTTTTTATGTGACACCAGCACCAGTGCTTTTTATATGGCAGCACATACATACACACATTTATACATAGAGAGAAGTGGGGGAGGTATAGCTGTAGGGCACATAAAATGCCAGTGCCACCTGACTGGCACCTGTGCTGCCGGCACATAAAAAGCACCATCTAAGTGTGACCAATGCCAGTGCCGCCTGATTGACACCTGTGCCGGTGGAATGTAAAAAGCACCATTCAAGAACGGCTGATACCAGTGCCACCTGAATGGCACAGAAAATGCACTATTCAAGCTTGGATGATGCCAGTGCCACCTGACCGGCACTTGTGCTCCAGGCACATAAAAAGCACCATTCAAGTGTGACCAATGCCAGTGCTGCCTGATTGACACCCATGCTGGTGGCACGTAAAAAGCACCATTCAAGTATGGCTGATGCCAGTGCCACCTGACTGGCTCCTAAGCCAGCGACACATAGAAGCACCCACTACACTCTTGGAGTGGTTATTAGAAAGGGCATCCAGCTGTAGAAACATTGCCAAATCAGACAGAGCCTGGTGCAGTCCCCTAGCTTACCAGTCCTCAATCAAATTGTCCAACACATGCCAGCATGGAAAGTGGATGTTAAATGACGATGATGACAATGAATAATCTGAATGCTAAAGGGTTAAGAAATTTACTTCCTAGCCACATGGTGTTCGGTTCAGTCCCACTCTGTGGCACCTTGAGCAAGTGTCTTTTACAGTCCCAGGTCAATCAAGCCTTCAGTGGATTTGGTAAACAGAAACTGGAAGAATCCTGTTGTGTGTGTCTCACCTTATTTTCAAATCATGTAATAGTTGCAAACAAGTGCCACTGTCATACAATTGGTGGCACTCAAATAGATTTCAGTACTGCAAGGCTACAAGCTGGCAGAATCCTTGCCAGACAAAATGCATAGTGGCAATTTTGTGAATCTTTACATTCAGAGTTCAAATGCTGCTAGGGGTCAACTTCACTTCTCATCCCTCATGTGGTCGATAAAGTAAGTACAACTGAATTCTAAGGTCAACCCAACTGACTTAGCTGCTCCCCAAAAATTGCTGGCCTTGTACCAAAATTTGAAACCAATATTTCAGTATTGTGCAAAAGCATGCCTGGTCATGGGGAAATATTTCCTTGTTTGGAAATAACGGTTGACAACAGGAAGGATATCTGCCTGTAGGGAATCCACCTCAAAATCTGTCCACCCCTTGCAAACATGGAAAAAGCAGACATTAAAACAACAATGATGATGACCACTGCAAGACCAGAACCATCGCTTAATTATACCGATTTACTGGAATAATGCCATAACTCTTGGATAACAAATACCAAAGAACAATAAGATAAACTCTTACGTTTCCAAGTTCCACTTCTTTTGCACCTTTACCATGTTTCACCATTAGAAAAATGGAACATATAGCAATTTTCTGTTGAATTGGAACACTAGTCATCTCTTCTGTAGAATTCACAATCGGTAATCCATAGACTTCAGTCATTATTTTAGAAATGTGGGATATAGTTATTTTCTTAGAACATTCAGTTTTGCCATTGGGGGTCTTGGAACCTGTACAAAAAAAGGATAAATCACAATTGTTGTTATCATATTTTACCAAACCAAGTAAGATTCGGCAATCGTGTTAAAAAACAATATGTGCAGGCCTAGCTGAATGGTTAAGAAGCTTATATTCCAACTAGGAGGTATTCAGTTCAATCCAACTGCACAGCACCTTGGGCAAGTGTTTTCTACTTATAGCTCTGGGCCAACAAGAGCCTTGTGACTAGAACTGGTAGACACAAATTGAAATAATCCTGTCATATACATGCATGTGTGTGTGTGCATGTGTGTACCCATGTCTTGATATTGTAAACAAGCAGCACCGCCTTAGTGTTGCTGTTCATTTCATCTTCTATGAGAAAACACATCTGGGAAGAGGCGAGGGTTGGTGACAGGAATGGTATCCAGCCACAGGAAACCTGTCTAAACTGTTTGACCGAGGCAAGCATGGAAAAGTGGACATTAAAATGATGATGCTGGTCAATCAGAAGCTATATTTGAAGCGATTAGCCCAAGGTACCATACAGTGAGACTAAGCCTGCAACTGAATCATTAAGAAAAATAGTAAAGCCCAAAACAGTCTCGTTAAGTTTTGTCCTACATCAAAATCCTGTCAGAGGGGTCAGCCATTCACACATCAAAGTTCAATAAAGGTAAGTCAAAAAGTGATGCCATTTTGTTTAGGAGAGGTATAATTACCAACATAGGAACATGTATCATACATCAAAATGAAGCTGGTCCTCTGTGGATCACATCCCTACTTTTCAGTATAGTCACCGTCCAGTGACGAGGAAGTGAAAACTGTAGTGAAGAAATGGCTCA
Source organism: Octopus bimaculoides (assembly GCF_001194135.2). Taxonomy (NCBI): domain Eukaryota; kingdom Metazoa; phylum Mollusca; class Cephalopoda; order Octopoda; family Octopodidae; genus Octopus; species Octopus bimaculoides. Next base: position 186,312,512 of record NC_068982.1, on the reverse strand, counting down.
AAGAACAGTCAACAGAATTTTATGGGGCAGGGATACATACTCTCATTCGAAGGTGGAATATTCCTATTGAGAGAAACGGTAACTATGTTAAGAAGTAGGGATGTGATCCACAGAGGACCAGCTTCATTTTGATGTATGATACATGTTCCTGTGTTGATAATTATACCTGTCCTACACAAAATGGCATTACTTTTTGACTCACCCTCATAGACATAATATTCGATCAACTGACTATTTTTAGTCTCGGGTCTCAGTAAGATCAATACTTTTATATAATTAAATGGTAAGTCCTACCTGATGACGATATTTGTTGGAATCGGATCTCAGTTTCCATTTGTTCAATGCCTCTTCGGCAAATATCAAGAGCTTTCCTCATATCTCCGGCCATAGAAGCTACTTTACGAGCACAAAACTGTATGGCACTTGGTTCAAACACATAGCCACAATTTAATTTCAACTTCAAAGGGGGAGAAAAAAAGAGGAAAAAAAAAATTGGTCTATCATTTGAAAAAACATTAATATTTGAATATTATTATAATAAAATTAATTTTAACCCTTTCGTTACTGTATTTATTTTGAGATGCTCTGTGTTTCTTTCAATTACTTTGAATATAACAAAGAATTTAGTAAAATAACTTAATTATCATTAAGCTAGTGTTAGGAACATAAATTGTGACAAAGGTTTGGTGGAAGATTTTAATTCAGAACTTATGAAAACAAGACATTTGTACTACAGAGCCAGACTCGGTTTCAGCCAGGTTGGTAACAAAAGAGTTAATCTGGTTATAACTGGCCCAGATATTCTACCAGTTTTTATGTTCAAACCAGCAAGATCCAGCCTCCCACACCTACCCTACAAAGGCATTCTAAAAATAATTACTTCACTGAAATCTCAGATCTACAAGATAAGACCTGATTAATTCAAAACAATCTGAATAAATAATCGTTCCACTTGGCAGAGTAATCTGAATGTTAAACGGTTAGTCTTACTATATCATAAATAAATATTTGAGGAATATAGAAATGTGACTTACCACTTTTAACCGGCCTTCAATAACTTGAACAATTTGATCCTTAGTATATGGAGGAAAATTCATAAGAGTGGGTCTGAGATCTAATCGTGCCTGCAGCCTGGGTAAAATACGGTCTGTCAGATCAAGGGAGTTTGCTACACCTTAAACATTTTAATGATAAAAACAAAATTTTGATTATAGACAAGATTTAAATATAAAATACAAATTAATGCATCAATATTATTATGTTCAATGAAAATTCAATTTGTTGGCAAGTTAAGACAAGGGGAAAAGAGATTCCCCACTTGAAAAACATATGGATAAGCGACAGGAAGAGGATCATCATTTAATGTCCACTTTCCATGCTAGCAGGGGTTGGACGATTTGACTGGGGACTGGCGAAGCGGATGGCTACACCAGACTCCAATCTGATCTGGCAGAGTTTCTACAGCTGGATGCCCTTCCTAACGCCAACCACTCAGAGTGTAGTGGGTGCTTTTTACGTGCCACTGGCACGAGGGCCAGTCCAGCAGTAGTGGCAACGGCCACGCTCAAATGGTGTTTTTTATGTGCCACCTGCACAGGAGTAAAAATATGGAATGCTTCACGAATTTGCGTGTCATCCTTGCGCAGGGGCCATGCTAATCTCCTCTGTATCGTTCCAATTTTAGAATATGTAGCGCCATCTGGATGTAGAACAAGGTCTTAATAGATATTTGTCTAATCCACGCCAGCATGAAAAGAAAAGGAGACAAAACCAAATGAATTTACTCTTTTACTTGTTTCAGTCATTTGACTGTGGCCATGCTGGAGCACCGCCTTTAGTCGAGCAAATCGACCCCAGGACTTATTCTTTGGAAGCCTAGTACTTATTCTATCGGTCTTTTTTGCCGAACCGCAATAAATTCCTTTGTTTTAAATCTTTAAAATAAAAGTTTAATATAACAGCTTTATTGGTATTAAGCCGGTGTTTAAAACATTATTTAACTCTTTAGCATTTAAACTGACCACATCTGGTCCAAATATTCTACTTGTTTTATGTTCAAACTGGCCATATTTGGCCTCTCGCACCTACTCTACAATGTCATTCTAGTAATAAACAATCATAAAACCACAAGTTAATTCACCATTAATTCCAAACATTGTGAATAAATATGCATCACGTTTGACAGAGCAATCAGAGTATTAAAGGGTTAATGTGAAATTTTGATGGAAGCTTTTAATTTAAATCACTTAAAAACAAAAAGTTGATAACATAGAACCAGTGGGATTCTCAAGCAAGTTGGCATCAAAGCTACATAAATTCCTTAAGATAGTTATAATGGTAAACTTTTTTCTTTTTTTTTACTTTTATTTTCTTCATGAACATTAATTTAGAATTGGTGTTTAATGAAATTCTTAACCAATCTAAAAAACAGAGACACCTAAGAGAATACAGCCTGGTATATTAAGAGTAAATTCTTGTGAGAGACCACCCTCTACCACAGCTTATAACTAAGCAGGCATAAACCTATTTGTACAGACATCTCAACATTCAAATCATTGTATACTAAACTGTATCACATGAGTCATTGAAGAAAGGAAGACCTCCTCAAAAGACTCAATTAGAGAATAATAATTATACACAGCTGAGTAACTTTTAAATGAGTTGTAACTGATAGGGGAGATATTGGAGCAGATCAAAAACAGAGAAGAAAAAACGTCAATTATGTGCACAATTAACTTATCGCTTTCTGCACTGCGGGGTCACCACATACTGAATTCTACTCATTGCTCGATAATATCTAAATTTAGAATTGTATTGGATTACCGTTGTTTGAATGCTACATAACAATAAACTTTGACATATGAATCTCTTAACCCTTTCGATACCAACCTGTCTCAGACCAACCCCATAGTCCTAGGATACAAATTGTGTTAACCCTTTCGATACCAATGTGCCTGACACTGCCTTAGTTCTGTGATACCAACTTTTTGCTTTCAAGTGATCTAAAAGCTCCCCATCAGAATTTCTATAAATTTATGCTCCAAATACTAACTTCATAATAAACTGATTTTACTAAATTCTTCATCATTTTCAAAATCAAATGAAACAAATTCTACAGGGTGGAATAATGCAACAATTTTTTTAATGAATCTAATCCTTACCTATTAAAACAAACGATGAGTTTGAAAGGGCTGGCCAACCAAAGAGTTCATATAGTACTTCATGATGTTTGTTGTCCAATTGGTCAATCTCATCCAAAACAAGAACACTGAAACAAAAATATGGTTATTAAAAACAAATTCAATAAAGTTTTGACCATGTTTCCATTCTTCTACAAGTTTAGATAAGTGTCTTTGAAAATAGTCAGTTTTTTCTCTAGCAGGATGCTTTTGCTGTCACTAACCCTCAATTGTTTCCAAGTAAAGAAATTATTTCCCTTTGTTCTTTACAAAAAGAAACTGCTTAATGGCCACCATGCATGGCTATGCAGTTAAGAATCTCACTTCCCAACCACATCGTTTGGGTTCAGTCCCACTGCATGAAACCTTGTGAATGGAAGGTGAAAGCTTGTGTGGAAAAGGAGGCATTGAAACAATGACGGCAACAGGCTTCCTTACAGTTTCCATCAACCAAGATTTCACTCACAAGACACTGATCAGTTCAAGGCTTATAGCCAAAGGCACCCGCTTAAGACATCACATGGCTCAGAAGCAAACTTTTTAATCACACAGCCAAGTCTACTTCTAATTAACTCTCATTTGCAATTAATTAATTAAATGGAATTTTCAAGGATAAATACAGGTACTGAAAATTCCAGGACAAAGAATCCCAAGAGTTGCACATTTATAGAAAGGGGTATAATCTGATGACACAACATGGAGCAACAGAAAAACCTCCCACATTTTACTGACCAGTGATGCATCACTGGGCAGGTGAGAACAGGTACCATTATTTTCTACTCATTTCAGCCATTAGACTGCAGCTATGCACAAGGAATATTTTAGTCAAATGAATCAATCTCAGTATTTTATTTATAAGCCTGGCACTAATTCTATCAGTCTCTTTAGTTGAACTGCTAATTTAAAAGGATGTAAACAAACCAACACCAGTTGTCATGCAGTTGTGGTGAGGTAACAAGCAGAGGTGTGTGTGAGGGGGCCCCACAGAGGCAAAATGGCCGAGTTCCTTTTTAAGCGTTGGGCCTCATGGAGGCAAAGTGGCAGATTTCCTTTCAAGTGTTGGGCCTCAGAGGCAATGACTCAGACCTTTGGCATTGTGTCGTACTTGAGAAGAAGACCCATCAAGCCGAACATAATCGCACTAGTGGCAGATACTGGTGTCATGCCAGTGGCACATAAAAGCACCCATTACACTCTCAGAGTGGTTGGCATTAGGAAGGGCAACCAGCTATAGAAAACCATGCCAAATCAGACTGGAGCCTGGTGCAACCTTCCAGTTTGCCAGCCCTGGTCAAACTGTCCAACCAATGCCAGCATGGACAACGGACATTAAATGATAATATATGATGGTCTTATTTCAGTTTCTGTCTCCCAAATCCAGTCAAGACTTTGGTCAGCCCAAGGCTATAGAAGACACTTGCCCAAGGTGCCACACACTGAGACTGAACCCAGAATCATATGGTTGAGAAGCAGACTTCTTACCACACAGCCACTTCTGAATAATTTAACTGTTATAATTAAGTCACTGTTTGAAATAGGAAAGTCTGATGAAAAGTTTTAGTCTAGATTACTTTAAAACAAAATTTGTATCATAGGACTAGGGGTAGTCCCAAGCAGGCTGGCATCAAAAAAGAGCCTGCAAAAGTCATGGGCTCTGTCCACCCCACCCCCGAGACTTAGCAAGTAGTGAAAGAGAAATAAACACTGGAAGATACTCACATGCTTTTTTTACTGCTTGTTATGATTTTTTGTAAAGATTTCAGTAATTTTGATGTCGATTTAGAATATATCTCTCCAGTCATTTCAGTATAGATTTTCCTATAAACATCCCAAACATCTTGGACAATCATGCAGTTCAAATATACAACTTTGCAGGAATTATTAACCTAGAGAAAATGGTAAATTTAGTTAGAAGTGTTAAAACATTACACACACACACACACAAGTTTCTTTCAGTTTCCATGTAACAAATTCTTTTACGAGGTTTTAGTCAGTCTGAGGTTTTAGGAGACACTTACCCAAAGTGCTATGCAATGGGATTGAATCCAAAACCATGTGGTTGGAAAGCAAACCTAACCATACAGCCACACTTGCCCCTAAAAGAAAGTTGCAGAACATAGTTTTGATCTCGAGACCTCTGGCTAACAGGCCCAGAAGACTTGAACTGCAATGTATTCATGTATATAGAAATAATCATTTCAAATTTTTGCCACAAGGGCAGCTTGTGGGAGGACATTAAGTCGCTTACATCGACCCCCAGTGTAAAACCGGTACTTATTTAATCGACCACGAAAGGATGAAATGCAAAGTCGACCTCAGCAGAATTTGAACTCAGAGCATAAAGACAGGCAAAATAATTCTAAGCATTTCACCCGGCGTGCTAACGATTCTGCCAGCTTGCCAACTTATGTATATATAAATAATGATAGAGAAGTCAAAAGGCGAAAGTATATAGATATATATTCGTTGCCAGTGCCCCTGGACTGGCTCTTGTGCGGGTGGCACATGAAATGCACCATTTTGAGCGTGGCCGTTGCCAGTACCGCCTGACTGGCCTTCGTGTGGGTGACACGTAAAAAGCACCCACTACACTCTCTGAGTGGTTGGCGTTAGGAAGGGCATCCAGCTGTAGAAACTCTGCCAAATCAGATTGGAGCCTGGTGTAGTCATCTGGTTTCACCAGTCCTCAGTCAAATCGTCCAACCCATGCTAGCATGGAAAGCGGAAGTTAAACGATGATGATGATGATGTCATACTGATAAGAAAAAAATCTAAATTTCGCTGAAGATGTGACTGAACACTGCTTAGGAAAATCTAGACTTTTTATGTCTGAATGTAACAAGGAAAAGATACCTCCATCTTTTATCACTTGTTTCTGTCGTCATTAATATTTCACTGTATGTTGCCAAGAACTTACTCCTACATGTGTGTGTATATATATGTGTGTGTATATATATGTGTGTATATATATATATCATATACGAAAGAGTAACATTAATTGTCATCGAAAATAAAATACAGGTCGGCTTTGCCTTTTATCCATTCCAGGTTGATAAAATAAATACCTGTCGAGCATTGGGGTCGATGTAATCAACTTACATCCACTCCTGAAATTACTGGCCTTGTGCCAAAATTTGAAACCAATAAGAAACATTTTCAAATTACAAACAATTTGATAGAATTCTGTAGTTAAAATCCTGTCTTACAGTTCCTTATAGATTGGTATTTAAAACTCGTTGCTCTTAAAAAAGTAGGCAAAGCATTTAAATAAACGTTAGCTATGAGGTAATGAAACATGAGAGTTTCTACTTTTAAGAAAGTCAATTTGACAAATTAGCGAGAGGTATTTTATACTGAACAAACTACAACAGACTCAAAATAGGATTTCAAGCCAAGGGAACTTACAAGATGCTTCATCAAAGATCGCTAGAACACTAAAAATTCCTGAGGCAACAACTTAAAATATATAACAGTAAAAACATGATTAAATTAGTAATACATGACTTACTTTTAAATGTTTTATTATTTCTGTAAGAACGACGGTCTTCCCTGTTCCTGGAGCACCTGATATATACATACTACTGCCAGTTCTTGAAGAAATGTGCTTAGAGAGAAATGCATTAATTTTTGATTGTTCTTCCTCACGACAGATCACTTTTGCTGGATGGGCCGTGTGTAATAACTGCTTTGTTTTAGAATAGTTTTCACTCACTGTCAATAAAATAAAATTTTTAAAAATCATTCACAATCTTTTGATTCCAGAGAATAAATGATCGCAAAAACATTTCAATGGGTTTACATGTTAAGCACACAAACTATCACCATATTTCTTTATAACACGATTTTATATTTGACTTTTTTAACTGAAAAAACCTGGGCACAACTTATACAAGGCAGAGGCTGACAACAAGTTAAAATACAAAGGGAAAAAAATTTGTGCCAAGATTCAACACTAAATAAGGATTGCAATTTACACACAAATTAATATTCTTTTATTTGTTTCAGTCATTTGACTGCGGTCATGCTGGAGCACTGCCTTTAGTTGAACAAATCGACTGCAAGACTTGTTCTTTGTAAGCCTAGTACTTATTCTATTGGTCTCTTTTGCCAAAATGCTAAGTTACGGGGATGTAAACACACCAATATCGGTTGTCAAGCAATGTTGGGGGGACAAACACAGACACACAAACATGTATTTATATATATATACATATATTATATATATGATGGTCTTCTTTCAGTTTCCGTCAACCAAATCCACTCACATGGCTTTGGTCGGTTTGAGGCTACAGTAGATGACATTTGCCCAAGGTGCCACACAGTGGGAATGGACCCAGAACCATGTGGTTGGTAAGCAAGCTACTTACCACACAGACACTCCTGCACCTATGTATTATTTGCAATGTGATGACTATGAAGGAGGATTAAGGTACAAATATGACATACCTTGGTCTCTAAGTCGAGCAATCTTGAGACCTGGCCATTGCTGGACCATGAGGGGAAATGCTGGAAAACAGAAATTGACCCCACGGGAGAGTCTATGTAATGTCTTACCATCTCATTCCATGTATATGTAAAATGTCTCCTCAAAGTTAGAGGGGAAAAAGTCAGGAAATGCAACAACGAATTACACCCCCTAGCAATGTTTTAACAGTTTCGTGTGATATAAACAAATGAGGCAGATTTTAAAATTACGATGGATCATGGACAAATGGATTTCAGGTCTAATCTGCATGAATGCAGGTATGTATGTGTGCCAATAACAAGTTCCCTTACTTGAAGAAAATAAATTCTTTAAAAGTCAAAGAATTAAATAACTCTTTCGTGTATTAAATAAACATGCAGCCACACAAACATACACCGGTTCACTCAACTGATTTATACTAGCAATAAATGTGCCCAAACAAGAATTTAATATCAAATGGTGCAAAGAACAAACTTACGAACCTATTTTGGGTGATTTAGCAGGAATCTTAGAATGTGGGGTTTCATCACCCCAGATATTTCTTTTGATTGGAGATAAACAGGGTCTTGCAGGGTTTACTGGAGATATTTTGGGCTTTGGGGGAGAATATAAATTCTCATCAGAGACCTTAGGCGTTTTCACTTTATCGGATTTATTCATAGGTGGGATAACCTTGTTAGCTGATTTATCTGAATGTCCAGGTATGGACTCCAATGATGCATGACTTTGAGTTACTGAAGATACAGAATCTGGAAAAAAAAAGACTTTCTTCAAATAACTGATTCTTGAAACAAGGGAAAAAATAAGGTAATTAATCACAATTACAGAAATTATTCAAATTATTAAAAATTAACAAAAAAATTCAGCCACAATAAAATTATTTTTTGTATTTTCTCCTGCAAATCTGAAGTCATTGCTTTAGCTCCTGATGTCGTCGTCGTCGCCGTTTAACGTCCACTTTCCATGCTAGCATGGGTTGGACCATTTGACTGAGGACTGGTGAAACCAGATGGCTACACCAGGCTCCAATCTGATTTGGCAGAGTTTCTACAGCTGGATGCCCTTCCTAACGACAACCACTCAGAGAGTGTAGTGGATGCTTTTACGTGTCACCCGCACGAAGGCCAGTCAGGCGGCACAGGCAACGGTCACGCTCAAAATGGTGCATTTCATGTGCCACCCACACAAGAGCCAGTCCAGGGGCACTGGCAACGATCCCGCTCGAAAGATTACATGTGTCGCCCGCACATGAGCCAGTCCAGGGGCACTGGCAACGATCTCGCTCGAAAATCCTACGACGACCCCGCACAAGAGCCAGTCCAGGGGCACTGGCAACAATCTCACTCGAAACATTTCATGTGTCACCCGCACAAAAACCAATCCAGGGGCACTGGCAACGATCTCGCTCGAAAAAACCTTGTGTCACCCGCACAAGAGCCAGTCCAGCGGCACTGGTAATGATTTCAATTGAAAATCCCACGTAGGCCAGCCAGGTAGCACTGGC
>NC_068982.1:186299873-186302630 GCF_001194135.2 Octopus bimaculoides | reverse complement strand
TCGAACCTGGGTTCTCATTCCTAAGGTATTTTTCGATGTTGTTATTATTATTCAGGTCACTGCCTGGAATCGAACTCGGAATCTTGGGGTTAGTAGCCCGCACTCTTAACCACTACGCCAGGTTCGAAATTTCCCCATCACACCTGATGAAGGCTAGAGGGTATATCAGCCGAAACGTGTTAACAGCAAACAAGATGAGAACAAATATCCATCAAATGTAAATAATGTATTGTAAGGTAAGTGTGAGAAGCTGGATCTGGCCAATTTAAATGCTAAAGGGTGCAACAATGTATGAGGTGTAGTCAAAAAGTAGGAGACCTTTGGCCAAAAAACAATATTACAAAACTCACCATTTTGATTTAGTCTCTTTCAAAGTATTCACCTGGGGAGTCTACACACTTCTGCCAGCGTTCCTGCCACTGCTGGAGACATTTATGGAAATCACTTTTTGGGATACTGTAGGGCTGTGCCTTCAAATTTTGTTTAATGTACTCTCTTGACTCAAATCTCCTGAGATTTTGAGTGATTTTTTGAGCTTTGAGAATAGCCAAAAATCACACAGAGCCAAGTCTGGGGAGTAGGAAGCCTGACGAACAAGTGGTGTGTTTTGCTTGACGAGGAATGATTGTACATGGGTGGAATGAGCGGGTGCATTGTTATGGTGGAGTTGCCAGTTCTTTGCTGCCCACAGGTCAGGTCATTTTTGCCACACAGCTTTATGAAGGTGACAAAAAACCCCTAGGTAGTATTCTTTAATTGTCTGGTCACAACGTGGCTCACTGTCCACTGAGGTGCAGCCATCTTTGAACTGGTTAACATCACCTGCTCCAAAGGCCTTCTGAAACTTGTCAATAGTCTGGGCTTGCGTATCACCAAGCTTTTGGCAGAATTTGATACAGTATCTTTGCTCAATGCACTCGAAAAAGAAAAGTCACACAGCACACTCTTTACGTCTGTACTCAACATGTTACCGCAGGCGAATAGCGCAACCTACAGACTCAAACATTTTTGCACATGCTCAGGAAGGACCCAGCCACCTAATACCCATGCGAATTTTGCTTACACATTTTGTACGAAAAAAATCAAGGGCAGATGCTTTTTTGACTACATGTTGTACATATCAGTATAGTATTTCTACTCCCTCGTGCCCCTAGCTCAGGTACGGGTAATCTTTTTCCAGAAGTAAGATGTATGAAACACGTTAAATGTTGATCTGCCATTATTTTTTTAAAGCTACCAGCTAAGCAGCTGCAATGGGTTATATCAGGTCATATATTTAATTTTATACATCAATAATAAAAATTTAACCAACCCTTTTTCTTGGAGGAGACCTTCTTTGCATTTGGTTTGGATTTCCGAACTTGAAATTCTAATTTTCTTTGAACAAGCGTTGTAGGCCTCATTTTTCCTTTAATAAAATAAAACAGAAACTTTCGCCTCAATGGTGACATTTATTTACAAATACAAGCTTCAAATATAGTGGAGGATGGTTTATGTAAAATCAATGACAAATACATTAAATACATATATATATATATATATAATAATAATATTAGGGACAAAATCCAAAATTACAGGTAAAAACTCAATTAAAATCACTTGGTTATTTTCCCTAAAACTATTATATATATATATATATATATATATATATATCCAGCATTTTTACAAATGAAGGTAAATTATATATCATATTAGGTATAAATATGTAGACACAAACATGGTTAGTTTTCTTCCTCACCACATGGTTCTAGGTTCAGTCCCAAGAGCAATTGTTTTCTACAGGGACAACCAAACCTCAGAAGAGGATTTGGAAAAAAGCCCATCATGTGTGTATGTGCACACACACGTGTATGTTAGTGTCTCCTTACTTTGCCATCACATGATAACTGTAAACAAGTCTGACTGTCATGCAAGTGGAGCTTTTTTTTTTTTTTTGTTGGTCTTTCCAAGTACCTTACTTGAAAATAGGTGATGGTTGGCAAACGGATGAGCCATCTAGCCATAGAAAATCCACCTCAACAAATTCCATCCAAACCATGTGGTCATGGAACAGTTATGATGATGATGTATAACATTTATACAAGAGAGGTTAACAAAACATTTGAGCGAGATCATTGCCAGCGCCTCTGGACCGACTCCCATGCAGGTGGCATGTAAAATACACCATTTTGAGCATGGCCGTTGCCAGTACCACCGGACTGGCCCTCATGCCAGTGGAATGTAAAAGCACCCACTGCACTCTCGGAGTGGTTGGCATTAGGAAGGGCTTCCAGCTGTAGAAACTTTGTCAGATCAGATTGGAGCCTGGTGTAGCCATCTGGTTCGCCAGTCCTCAGTCAAATTGTCCAACCCATGCTAGCATGGAAAGCTGGCCAGGAATCACACCAAGTTCCAGTCTGTTTTGACTTGGTTTCTACAGCTGGAATCCTTTCCTAATGCAAACCACTTTACAAAGCGCATTGTGTGCTTTTTCCATGGCACCAGCACCACTGCCTTTCACGGGCCAGCAGCACCAGTGCTTTTTATGTGACACTCTCAGTAGTGCTTTTTACGTAAGAACCAGCATTTTAAAAAAAAATTAGATCATTCTTACAAGTTTCTTTAAACCACATTTTGCAGAAATGTTTTCAATTTGGATGTTTCAAACTCAAGTTAACAATGCATAGATAAGACTGAAATCAATTCTAGGTTCCAAAAATTTTACCAATATAACTGTAATCTACATCGGAATTTGTAATGAATTTTCTTAGAATGGGT
>NC_068982.1:186292557-186298539 GCF_001194135.2 Octopus bimaculoides | reverse complement strand
TTGATGTTTTGGACAAATCTGACCATCAAAATAGTTGGAAATCGATCGTTTTTAGGTAAAAAAAAAAAAAAAATTCCATCTTCGAAATAATGTACCCAATATTGGAAGTGATGGCGCGAAACAAACTTCGAATACTAAAAATGATCGAGATCAAAATTAAAATCTTAAATATCGAAAAAAAAAAAAGAAAAAAAAAAAGAAAAACAAAGCAAATAGATTCTCAAAATTCTGAAACTTGTGTTATCAAAAGTAGCTTTTAACTGAAACAAAGACCTCTGATATAAAACAGAGGGAAGCTCATAAAAAAATGACAAATTGGATTCACTGAATATCTTCAAAAGTTTTTAAAATACGGTGCTTTATTGTTTATAAGATATACATTAAAATGGCAATTAGTCTTAGTAATTACAAGCTTCATCATTAGCACAAAATATTAACACAGTACGATTGCAATACCTGAATGTTATTCTGTCTTTAAAGTAAACCATAAAACCATAATTAAATCAATTTAATTAATCTTAGTAGTCACCTATGTAAAATAATATAAAGTGAATAAAATGTACTAAGTCGTTTTCATGTGGTCTCTTCCGATTTGTATCGGAGGTTGTTGACTTTACTAGTAAATTTGTTCGCAAATATTTATATATATTAGATTTAAATAAATAAGCTTTGAGGTGATTAAAGACAGAAATATTTTGAGATGGTAAAATGAATGAAATAAATATCTTAAAATTTATTTATTTCGATCGTCAAATAAATGTTTTGAGATGATAAATGGACGAAATAGGATATTTGCGATACTAAAACGAAATGATTTGGAATGTTCAATGAATTAAATATGTTTTGAAGAGTTAAATAAACATTATAAATATATTTTGAAATGGAAAATACACAAAAAAGAAATGTTTCGAAATGGTACGTAAACGTAATAAATATATATTTCGAAATAATAAATTGAGTAAAAATGCTTACAGAGAAAAAGCCCGCGAGATTATGTTGTTGGAGAAACACAGCTGACTTTGTCGGAACCTCTTAAAGTTGGCGCCAAATTACTTCACATGTAACCAAGAGGAATAAATCTGACCAATCAAAACTTATCACATGACCTCGTCGGCGCCTACAGCAACCTTTTTACAATGCTAGAAATAACAGCTCCCGCTGCCTTTCCTATTTGCTAAAGCTGAAAAAAGATATGATCATGTAGTCCCCAGTAGTCTAGGCTTCAAAGAAAAAGATAGGAAGGCCTTACTTGACCAACGAAAACTTGTTTAACTAATTAAACATGACCTCGACGATTCGAACTCCGCCGCTGTTTATATTAAGTCCGACTGAAACAAATTCTTCCTCTCAGAAATATAGAATTGGTATATGACTGCGGCCATGCTGGGGCACCGCCTTGAAGAATTTTAGTCAAATTAATCGACTCCAGTAATTTTATATCGTAGGCCTGGCACTTATTCTGTCTATCTATTTAGTCGAACCGCTATGTTACGGGGGATATAAACGCACCAATACTGGTTGTCGGACTTCTTTTAGTTTCCGTCTGCCAAATCCACTCACAAGGCTGTGGTCGGCCCAAGGCTATAATAGAAGACACTTGCCCAAGGTGCCACGCAGTGAGATTGAACCCGGAACCATGTGGTTGGGAAGCAAAACTTACCACACAGCCGCTCCTGCGCCTATACCAGTGGTTCCAACCTTTTCTCTATCAAGGGCCCTTTTTATTTAAATGAGTTTTCCCAAAGACCCTTTTTAATATGCTTATCCTTATATATATATATATGAACATGTACAGAGCAAATGTTACAGAGTGATTCAAGGGGTGTGAATTTTGCGCAATTGGACTTAGATGAGGGAAAGAAATTAACTTCTTTTATCATTAAATAATAGAAAAATCGACTGCTGTTTCTAGCAGATCGAGTGACTACATAGGGTTTCTCTCTAGTAGGGGGAGATCAATGAACTACAGGGAGGAATGCTAAGTTTGTGTTACTTCTGACATTTTTTCTATTTGTGGGTGTCACTGTTTTTCGTCTCTACTTTATTTATCAATTAAACGTTAATAAAAACAAATAGATTAGACGGAAGATGGAGGTGACTGGTCACCATTAGAAACATTTATCCGTGTTTTTACTGTTTTCTTTCTTAACTGGTTCGGTCACACTTTGAACTTTGATATTAATCCTTTAACCTTGCTTTACTGTCTAACTCTAAAATCGATTTATTCCATTTTTTAAACAATTAAATTGCAAAAGATAATACTAAATTTCATTTTATTGGGATGTGGAGCAAAATCAGTAACCGGGGCATAATGGGTAACTTCTGATTTCCCGTTATTTTTTCCTGATCTGTTCGAAATCATCACATTGCAAGTATTGCATCATTTTTGTATCATCTTTAGGAGTAAGAATTGGTTAGCATAGTTGTTGCTTAAGTTGAGAGGGTCCGAAACAGTCAGGTCCCTTTTTTTTCAAGAAATTTTCCCTCAACTTTAACCCAATTGTAATTCAGGGTGCTAATAAAAAATATCTGGGTAATATTTGGTGTTTGACGATCAATATTCTTTTCTCTGTTGGATCCCAAGTCAATTTTTTCCATACTAATTATAACTTTCAAGTTTCAAAAAATGATGTCTAAAATGGTGTAGAATAAGTAATATCTAATTACAATAATTTCTTCTCTTTAACTGCATGGTGAGTAAATATATCGCGAAAAGGACACTCCAGCAGATCGTGAAGGAGCTACAGAGAATATTTTGAGTTAACTTTTTTTTTTAGTCAAGCTTCGTTAATTTCATATCATATGTCATTTGACCTAGATATTAAATTTTTTTTTTTTAGTTTGCATTTCTAATTTTTCTGTCTAGTCATGAATATTTTGAGTCTTTTTAGAAAGCGGCAAATTTACTTGATCTTGGCTTACTCGTTTTGCCCCAACTGAATTCGTTTTTATATGTTCAAAGAGAAAGGCAATAATTTTCTGAAATAGTGATCACATTATGTTATAATGCTTCTAATGCGTTTAGGAAAGGCCATTTGCTTAACTGATATAGTTTTTCTAAGGTAGTGAACATTTGTAAAAGATATATTTTATTTCAAAAACAAAGATGCACCTAAAACACCTTATCCGACCCCACAAACACACCTAGTTTTATATCGGCTGTATTTTAAATGAAATCTGAATTTAGACAAGAATATTTCTCTTGCATATAAAATACGAGATAAAGAATTTTGCCACAAATCAATGCGTGTCATTATTACGAATGCTTAATAAATTCTCTTTGTAAAGATGAATGAATGACTTGTATTGCTAAAGTTTTGTTTGCATTGAGAAGTCCGTACAGTTATGTCTGGTTTACAGGAATTTGACACAATAACTTGACATAAAGACTAGATAACCAAATAACATAAACGAATGGAAGCTTTATTTCTCGTTTAAGTTTAAATGTTTAACCCGATGTGTAATGATACTGGTAGAGTGCTTGGCTGTTCTAATGTCTCAACCTCGCCATCACCCGCCAAAATGCTGTTTTGAGTAACCTCGAAAAAGTTTGGAGGGAAACACTTGTGTGTCCTGATGAAATACTTCATTGAGAGAGTGTGCAGGCCTTTTTTTATTTTAATAATTTATTTACGTATGTTTTCTTCGTTGTTTTACCATATTTTACTGCTTACAACATTTACGTTATTCAATTTATTAGGTTGTATCTACGTACTTAAG
This sequence comes from Octopus bimaculoides, assembly GCF_001194135.2. NCBI lineage: Eukaryota > Metazoa > Mollusca > Cephalopoda > Octopoda > Octopodidae > Octopus > Octopus bimaculoides. Next base: position 186,294,819 of record NC_068982.1, on the reverse strand, counting down.
GTATTGTGTGTATTGTATTATAAAACTGTGTTATTAATTTATGAATATTATTTTTCAATTTAAAAGAAATTCCGAATCACAATAATAACAGAATTATGCCAGTTCTAAAAAGGATTAACCGTATAAAGGAAGTGATAGAGAAAATACGTGGACAGATATATAAAGAAGACAGATAAGTAAGGGAAAGTGAGAGAGAGAGAGATGAGACAAAATAAAAACAGAATTTGCTGGTTTGGGTATTCGTGTTTATTCATTTTATTATTTTGTTATCTTGTAATTTCGTTTTTTTGTTTTTGTAGCATTGCTTTATAAATAACTGAACTAAATACCTAATGATCCTGCCAATTAAGTATTAAGTTAGTTCAGTTATTTATAAAGCAAGGCTATAAAATGTATGGACAGTCTGAAGGTGTGTTTTAGTGGTTAAGGTATTAAGTTGATGATCATAAGGATGCGATTTTGATTGGTGGATCGGGTGGTGCGTTGTGTCCTTGAGCAAGGTGCTTCATTTTATGTTTCAGTGCATTAAGCTGCAGTAGATGAGTACGAACTGAATGCGAGTACATTGATGTATTGATGTTCCACTGGATTAAAGTATGAAAGGGCTGAGAGGATGTTTATGTCTGCTCGCGACTACATGGTTACCGAAAACAGTAAGCAAAAGTATGGTACATCTTACCAAACACCATTTGCCCGCGAATAACAGTTGACCAAACGGTATTGGTAAATTTTCAGATTAACACCCGCACGATCTTCACTAGGGTGTTAGGGTTAGGGTCACGGTTAGGGTTTAGGGTTACGGTTAGGGACGGAATTTCCTAACCCTAACACCCTAACCCTCAACCCTAACACCCTAGTGAAAATCGTGCGGGTGTTAATCTGAAAATTTACCACGGTATCAAGGAATATAATTTGTGAAATTAGAGAAGCCCTGCTTTCAGAGCAAGACTAAAGAATTCACTCTGACCATTTGCCAACCACTTTACCGAGTGTACTGGGTGCCTTTCATTTAGGCACCACCACTAGTAAGGTTACCGTCTTGATCAACCTTCCCACACAATTCAGGAATTTCCAGCATTCATTATTCCTCTATTCATTTCGTTAAAATTTCCTGCATTTTTGAAATCCTCGTGTATTTATATTTGGGGGGGGGGGTGCTATTCCTTGTATGAAACAGCCCTGACGGTATTCCATAATCTTCGAATCAAGCTGTTATTTGTCTCACTCCAAAGTATTCTTTAACACAAACGCTTGTTCTTATTGGTTTCACCTTTTAGCATTCAAATTTCTGTCAAATGTGATGCTTAGGTTGTACCTTCAAGATTTTAATGATGTGATTGCTTATTTTTAGAATGACATTGTAGGGTAGGTGTGAGAGGCTGGATCTGGTCAGTATGAACATAAATCAGGTACAACATTTGAACCAGATACAACTGGTTTAAATGCTAATGGGACAAAGCTCACTTTTTAATGTCAAATAAATGCATAAAGTAATCAAAACAGAGTGTGTGATAGGCTAATTAATATGGGACTAATTAAAAGCAACTCAAAAGTAGCAATTAGCTTGACATGTACCCCATAGGTACAGTAATGAATTTAGTGTAGAGGTAGCTGTCTACCAAAGGTCAGTCCTCAGACCCTTCCTATTCATCATTGTCCTCCAGGCCATAATGGAGGAATTTAAGACTGGAAGCCCATAGGAACTACTATATGCTGATGATCTTGCCCTCATAGCAGAATCTGTAATAGAATTAGAAAAGAGGTTCCAGACGTTGAAACAGAACCTGGAACCATTATCAAAGGGACTTAAAGTAAACTTAGCAAAGGCTAAGGTCCCAGTGAGCAAGAAATTGGACAGGGCGGCCCTTCACCCTTCCAGTAAATGACCTTATTCAATATGAAGGAAGGGTGTAGGCAGAAGTTCTGTTCAGAGTACCCAGTACAAGCTATGGACATGCAAGAGGTACTGTGGAATGGTAGGAAGGTTAACAGAGAAAGTAGTGTTTGTCTGTGGGAGATGTACAGGAGCCATAAAGACCACAGATACATGAGAAACTGATTTTTAAAAATGTCCTGGTGGCTCTCTGGAAGTTATAGATAATTTTTGCTAAACGTAGGTGACCCAATCAGCAGTGGAAGAGGTTTTACAGAAAGTGTAATTGCTAGAACAAGAATAGGATGGAGAAAGTTCAGAGAGCTTTTACTTCCATTGGCAACCAATGGTTTCTCTCTCTCTCTCTCTCTCTCTCTCTCTCTCTCTCT
>NC_068982.1:186283992-186292496 GCF_001194135.2 Octopus bimaculoides | reverse complement strand
GATTGTATGATGCATGTGTACAAACTGCAATGCTGCATGGTAGTGAGACATGGGCCCTGAATGTGGAGGACATGCCAGGACTCGAGAGGAATGAAGCTGGTATGCTCCACTGGAAGTGTGATGTCAGTGTGCACGTGTGACAGAGCAGTGATGCATTGAGAGAGAAGCTGAGCAGAAGAGGAATTAGATGCAATGTGCAAGAGAGAAGACTGTGCTAGTTTGGTCATGTGATGTGGATGGATGAGGACAGTTTCATAAAGGAGTGCCAATCACTTGAAGTGAAGGGAATTCGTGGAAGAGGGAGACCCAGGAAGACAAGGGACGAAGTATTGAAGGCCAATCTCTAAATGCTGAACCTTACGAAGTAGATGAGAGAGGATTGAGATATGTGGCACATTACTGGACTTGAGAAGACCCGCCCACCACAACAGAACTGAGATCCTGAAACCAAGGTGCCACATGAAAAGCATTGGTGTGGGTGCTGGTGCCATGTGAAAAGAACTGGTACTGGTGCCATATAAAATGTACTGGGGATGGGGCCATGGGAAAAGCACCTGGTACATTGTATAGAGTGGTTGGTATTAGGAAGGGCTTCCAGCTGTAGAAACCAAACCAAAACAGACTTTGGAATTTGGTGTGGCGCCTGGCCTTGCAAGTTCCTGTCCATCTCATGCCAGCATGGAAAATGAACATTAAATGTTGATAATGATACACACACACACACACACACACATGCACATATATACATACACATATACATACACTCATATACACACACACACTCATATACATATATGTATGGCACCGTTATGGGCACAAGAACGTTTCATTGTGATACTCCATGCTGTTGACTGAACAAACATATAAACATGAAACTTAAGAACAGCATAAATGTGTGTGTGAGTGTATGCATGCATGTGTTTGTGTAAGTCTCGGCATTGTTTATAACCTTGGGGCATCACCTGCAGTTGCAATCACATCAAAGGATAAAATGGATGGTTTCCAGATCCACCCATTTTGCACCTTATCAACGTAATTCTATATCTTTGCAAAGATTTGTTGTTATTGAAACAACATACTGTGTTGCCTATCCTTCCAGTCTGCATGTGAGTCGACGCCTTATTATACCGATTCTCTCTTGTATCTCAAGACAAATAACTGATGTTGCTGCAGACAGCTTTATACAAATCTAACATCTTTACAATTATTTTTTTCTTTTTAAATTATGTTATCGTTATTTGTTTTGTTTTTGGAATGCTATGCACTTTAGTTGAGGTCAATGTAAATTTGTTTACTAAATTAAAAATGAATCATCACCACCACTATCATCATCATCATCATCATCATCATCATCACCACCATCAGTACCACCAGCACCACCATTGCCATCATCATCATCACCATTGTTTTAACGTCCACTTTTCCATGCTTGAGTGAATCTGACAGAGTTCATTGTGGTAAATGTTGATGCCGTTGGATGCTATTCCTGCAGCCAACCCATGACTGTTCCCAAGCAAAATGACAATATTTCTCCATGGCCAGACATGTCTTCTTCCAGAATGTTGGAAGAGAATGATACTGCTTGTATAATACCGATACTTATTTACACTTATTTACTTTGCCATACAGGCTTCATTCCTCGCAAGCGGTCACAGCTCATGTTTAACTGCCATGTAAATAATACGAAAAGATTTCCCATTCAAACGTGGCCGATGTCAGCGCCGTCTTGACTGGCTTCCGTGCTGGTGGCACGTAAAAAGCACCATCCGATTGTAGTCGATGCCAGCCTCCTCTGGCCACTGTGATGGTGGCACATAAAAAAGCACCCACTACACTCTCGGAGTGGTTGGCATTAGGAAGGGCAGCCAGCTGTAGAGACTCTGCCAGGTCAGACTGGAGCCTGGTGCAGCCCCCTGGCTTCCCAGACCCCAGTCGAACTGTCCAACCCATGCCAGCATGGAAAACGGACGTTAAACGATGATGATGATATATATGCATATACATTGGATCGTGTCACCCATGACAACATGGAACATGGATATTAACCCTTTCGTCACCAACCTGGCTGAAACTGCCTCTGGCTCTGAGTACAAATGTCTTGTTTTCATAAGTTCTCAATTACAATCTTCCTCCAAACCTTAATCACAATTTATGTTCCTAATACTAGCTTAATGATAACTAAGTTATTTTACTAAATTCTTTGTTATATTCAAAGTAATTGAAAGAAACACAGAGCATCTCAACAGAAATACAGTAACGAAAGTGTTAAATGATGATGATGGATTTCTTTCAGTTTCTGTCCACTAAACCCATTCACAAGGCTTTTGTCGACCCCGGCCTATAGTAGAAAATGCAGGCCTAAGGTGTCATGCAGCTAATCTTTGGTGGCGGGAATGTTATCCGCTTTGATTGAGTCCAATGAAAATCTGTTTCCTAAATTAAAAGAATACAAGCACATCACTCTAATGCTTCCTCTTTCTAATGTCAACATACAATTTTCAGCATTACTTATTCAAATAATACAGTTCTATATTTAAGAGATGAGGAATTATGTACATTATTTACATTTGACGGATATTTGTCCTCATCTTGTTTGTTGTTAACACAACGTTTCGGCTGATATACCCTCCAGCCTTCATCAAGTGTCTTGGGGGAAATTTCGAACCTGGGTTCTCATTCTTAAGGTATTTTTCAATGTTGTTGTTGTTATATTATTGTTATTGTTATTATTATCCAGGTCACTGCCTGGAATCAAACTCGGAATCTTGGTGTTAGTAGCCCGCATTCTTAACCACTACGCCATATGCCTGTGGGCAATTATGGAGTGAATTTTAGGGCTTATAAATCTAATATTTTCCTATCCTTCTTTAATACCAGTTCTCATATGCTGTTCATATCTGCACTCAGTCTGCTTAGGAGGTTGTTGTGTCCTAGTATATATGCTGCTTCTTTTAGTTTTCGTATTTTCTAGTGGTGTTCTCTGTCCATTATTTTAACTTCATCCTACAGGGGGAAGTGGTCTCTGACCTGAATAATAACAACAAAAAATACCTTAGGAATGAGAACCCAGGTTTGAAATTTCCCCAAGACACCTGATGAAGGCTGGAGGGTATATCAGCCGAAACGTGTTAACAACAAACAAGATGAGGACAAATATCCGTCAAATGTAAATAATGTAAATAATGTACTTATTTAAATGTTGGAAATTACAGACACTGCATATTTTCCACGTCATCTACATGGCCTACACACACAACATATGCCATGGATAACTGCCAAAAGATATTCTGTGTAGCAAGCTAGTGTTTCTTACTATAAAAATTTGAGCACACAGATCTTTACTGGATGTGACAACTGCTGCTGAATGGAATCAACATTCAGTACATCACCAACATGATAGGTGATTGTCTGAAAACGTCATCATGATATTACCTACCCTTAAGGTATGATGCCATGCCAAGAACATTCTATAATGGAATCTGGAGAAATATAAGAAGCCACATAACTACAGGTACAATGAGCAGTGGTGGACTGGCCAGCTTGTCCTGCGCCATTAGAATCCATATTTGGGGTCCCATTTTAGTATCTAAGGGGCCCATCCCCTCAAGTTTGAGAATTTTTTATTCACTCCTGGAAGAATGCATTAATTATTTCAGCCTGGCTGTGTTTGTAGACAGTTGAAAAGAATACTTTTAACAAACCAGAAAAGTACTCGGAGAGCGCAGACCTCCGCCAAGCAGCTCATTTCTACCCATATACATGCATGCTGATAATTGCCCAATTTCCGAAACCAACGCCGGCAAAAACATGACCTCCTTGGCAGGGGTAAAAAAAAATAACACAGCCATATGGTTTTTTTTTTAAAAACCCTTTAAAAACAGCCATTGCACAGGGATGCTGTCAGTAAGGTGAGGATTGGCAATGAGTACAGTGAAGAATTCCATGTAGGGATAGCAGTCCACCAAGGATCAGTCCTCAGCCCCCTCTTATTCATCATAGTCCTCCAGGCAATAACAGAGAAATTCAAGACAGGATGCCCCTGGGAGCTCCTCTATGCTGATGACCTTGCTCTAATAACTGAATCACTATCAGAACTTCAGGTGTGGAAGCAAGGTCTAGAATCGAAGGGCCTTAGAGTCAATCTAGCAAAAACCAAAGTCTTAATAAGTAGGAAGGCAGACAAATCTCAAATACCATCAGGTAGATGGCCCTGCTCAATCTGTAGAATCTGTAGAAACTCCTATGGACACATAAGAGGTGCAACAATGTCAAAGGAAGGCTAACTGAGAAGATAGCTTTTGTGTGTGGCAAATGCTCAGGAGTAATATCACTGAAAATGTGCAGAGAACAACTTCCATAACATGCCAGGGGGAAAAAACTAGAATTAGTTGATAGCTTCTGTTACCGAGGTGACCAAGTCAGTAGGGGGGGGATGCTCTGAGAGTGTAGCTGCTAGAATAAGAATAGCCTGGGCAAAGTTCAGATGGCTGCTACCATTGCTGGTAGTAAAAGGTAGACTGTATGACGCATGTATGCAAAAAGCCATGCTATATGGCAGTGAAACATGGGCCGTGACTGCTATGAACATGTGTAAGCTTGCAAGGAATGAAGCCAGTATGCTCCGCTGGATGTGTAATGTCAGTGTGCATACACAACAGAGTGTAAGTGCCCTGAGAGAAAAGTTGGACATAAGAAGCATCAGATGTGGGTGCAAGAGAGAGGAATATGCTGGTATGGTCATGTGTTGCATATGGATGCGGACAGCTGTGTGAAAAAGTGTCACACCCTAGCAGTAGAGGGAACTTGTGGAAGAGGTAGATCCAGGAAGACCTGGAATGAGGTGGTGAAGCACGAACCTTGAACGTTGGGCCTCACTGAGGTGATGACGAGTGACCAAGACATTTGGAGATATGTTGTGCTTGAGATGACCCGGCAAGCCAAGTGAGACCATAACCGTGGCCTATGCCAGTGCAGCATAACTGACCTATTTAAGAGTACCCTTCAATCATCGGGCAATAAACTGCGCTTACAAAGACCTGTTGAGTCAAGTGAAGTCATTGTTGTGGCCGATGACAGTACCACCTGATTGGCACCAGTGCCGGTGGCATGTAAAAAGCACGCACCATTCGAGTGTGGTTGATGCCAGTGCCACCTGACTGGTCCTCATGCCCGTGGCACGGAAAGAGCATGCACTACACTCTTGGAGTGGTTGGCGTTAGGAAGAGCATCCAGCTGTAGAAACTTTGCTAGATCAGATTGGAGCCTGGTGCAGCCTTCTGGCTTGCCAGCCCTCTATCAAACTGTCCAACCCATGCCAGCATGGAAAGCGGACGTTAAACGACAACGACAATGACAATTGAAAAGTATCTAAGGATACTCTGTCTAAAGTTCAGAATCTTATTATAGGAGAGATAAGGATGCACATTGCACAAAAGCATCTACACCTATGATACCTATAATCTGAAAGTTGTCCCTGTTTGAGCCTTAGAAATTAAGTGAAGCCTAACAAAGACAGGTGTTTGGCTTAGTGTATATGTAGTTATATCTTTATGAACCAGTCAGCCATACATCTTGTCCCCAACAACTCCACAACTCTTCCAGAAATCAATTATGTAAACCAATGGCCACACAATAGCGCCTCACGTTGGTTAGTGAGCAAAACTAAACAGAAACTATCAACAATCTTGGAAAGGTTGCTATACAGGAGATGTCACTCCTTAAGTATATGAAGACTGAAATGGCAGATGAGGTAGATTAAAACTTAATATGGTCAATGGCTCAGAAGACATGACAGCCAGATGTGTGGCACATGTAAGGCACTCTCTTGATGGAATACAGAATTGTGACCAGCTTCTGTGGAAGGGACAGAGACTCTACTATGTTCATAACTGGGCCTGTTGTAAATCATGGCTCTAAGATGGAAATCTTTGATATTCAATTTGCTGAGAGCAGATGATATCTAAGAAAGAAGTTGGGTCCATGAGCTAAGTTTTCAGAATGTTTAAAAGCCTAATGTCCATTGGAAAATTCATTTAGATAGAAGAGGTCCTTGGTAGTGAGAAGGTTGGTACCAGATGAGTATAGTGGGAAATATGAAATGTGATGCTGTATGGTAGTGAACCATGGATTATACGAGAGTGAGTCAAAACGTAATGTCATTTTGTTTAGGACAGGTATAATTACCAACACAGGAACATGTATCATACATTAAAATGAAGCTGGTCCTCTGTGGATCACATCCCTACTTCTCAACATAGTCACCGTTTCTCTCAATAGCAATGTTCCACCTTCGAATGAGAGTATGTATCCCTGCCCCGTAAAATTCTGTTGAATGTCCTTTACTCCCGCCACACTCACCAAATTTAGCGCCTTCAGACTATCATCTCTACGGCACCACAAAAGAGAGTTTGAGAGGCAAACATTATTCCAGTGATGAGGAAGTGAAGACTGTAGTGAAGAAGTGGCTCAAAGAACAGTCAACAGAATTTTACAGGGCAGGGATACATGCTCTCATTTGAAGGTGGAACATTGCTATTGAGAGAAACGGTGACTATGTTGAGAAGTAGGGATGTGATCCACAGAGGACCACCTTCATTTTGATGGATGATACATGTTCCTGTGTTGGTAATTATACCTGTCCTAAACAAAATGGCATTACTTTTTGACTCACCCTCATAAATCTAACACATGGAGGAGAACTAATTGAATGCTTCTCCTACAAAACTGGCTGGTCTTGTATCTCCACCTCACAGGCACATCCAACCCACTCATCTCTCTCTCTACTTCTCATTGTCCTTGCATCCAACCTCGCCACCCTTGCACTAAACACTGCACTCTGATCTTTCTCTCTAGAACATTGGTAATCTGGAATCTCCTCATGTCTTTCCTGTAGATCCTGACCTGCCACAGTTTAAACAGAACACTCATGACATCAATCTTACAGGTCATGGAGAGTCTGCAAAGGTTATGGGAATCTGTCCCTTCCTCCAGACTTAGCAAGTAAAAAGGAAAATGCAACCCATTAGATACGCCTAATGTCTGAACTCAAGGGGTTAATTAACGCATGAAATACATTAATTAATGAATGCAGATAATTGGGTTGTTAGGGACAAAAAAGAAAATGTATTGGCTTGGTTATGTGATTGATAAGCTTGCTTCTTAAGCCATGTGGTCACAAGTTCAATCTCACTGTGTGGCCCCTTGGGTAAGTGTCTTCTATAGCTCTGGACTGACCAAAACCTTCTGAGTAGATTTTGTAGATGGAAACTGGAAGAAGACTGTCATATATGACATTTGTCATGATAGATCGCTAGCCACTAAACCTTTTTCTATTTTCTCTCCCTGTTTATTTCTGTGTTCCTTTTTGTCGAAGAGTGTAGGCTGGAAATGCAAAAGAGTTTCTCACTTCCTGGGCATTAAACTAATACATCTGTTTTTTGTTTACACACCCGTCTTCATCTTTTGTTTTTTTGTAAATTCTCACTATATATATATATATATGCAATGGACTGCGTGATGCGAGATAACGAGAGTTAATGTTGGACAACACACAGTCCTTACAATATGTGTAGGATTAACTGCAACATGTGTGCAGGGAGAAAAGAGAGAGAGACACAACAGCGTAGAATGCTTATGAAAAGATTTATTGATATATTTCCATACATCTGCGTGGGTTGTATGTTTGTTGTTAACCATGGTGAATTAGTTCATGATCAACGCTATGTTAGAACCTGTGCAGTGTTGCTGGTGCTGTGTAAGTAGAGGTTATTGACGACATGATGGTGGCAATGAAGATGGAGGTCACTGTAATGCTGTTGGACGGGTGTTGTCTGGCGTTGTCGCTGGAACTGGCTGTGTCATGTGGTCAGTGGCTAGACCTTAGAAGGTCTGGAACCAATGACCTTGAGATGAGGAGTAGCTGGGTTTTTATAGGTAACTGTAGGCTCAAATTGGATTGTGAACAAGCTGTCTCACATGATCTTATTTAGAGACTCTGATTGGTTAGGTTGCATATTGGCATGTCAGAGTAATAGATTGTGCCAAAACCAACCAATCAGAGTGGTGAACACAACAGGGTCCAAATAGTGGCCAAAGGTTAGCTGTTATCTGCTACGTTCGGATGTATGTATCTATATATATAAAAATGAGAATGTCTGTCTGTCTGTCTGTCTGTGTGAATCCCTAAAACTCGAGAACTACGCAACCAATTTCATTCAAATTTTACACATGCCTTACTTAGGGTTCCAGTTGTGTTTTAGTCAAAAAAAAATTATTAACTTCTTGCAGAGTTCGAGCACACGGCAACATAATATCTCCTCCACTATTTAAGTATTACGTGTCAAAAGTGAAACAAAAACACTCATGTCAAATACTTTCACTTTAAAAATGAAACTATTCCACTAACTGAAACAATCACATTTCGATACTGTAGTGACAGATACTTTCACAGAGAGAGACAGAAAGAGAGAGAGAGAGAGAGATGTATATGTATATGTACACCATTT
>NC_068982.1:186259310-186283436 GCF_001194135.2 Octopus bimaculoides | reverse complement strand
CTCACATGGACAACTGTATGTTGGCTGCTCAAGAGTGGGCAGCAACAAAAAACCTATTTGTATATGCTCTACAAGGGAAAACAAGGAACATAGTTTACAATGAGGTGTTATAATCACAACAGCAAGAAAGTATGTACATGATCACCTTCTTTTACGAAACTTCATTGACTTTCATATATTTATATTGATATACATATATATACGTGTGTTTGGGTGCGTGTGTGTATATACATCTCTATATATAAAGATGATGCGTAGTCTAGACGGCGTTTTTAGATTTCATTATTCTCTTTAACCCGGGCAACGCCGGGTATTTCTGCTAGTATATAATAAAAGGAGAGGAATTTCACTAGAGTGTATGCTACATTTATGTGTGTGTGTGTGTGTACAATTCAAAGTATACAGTATTGTAGATCCATTACTGTTAATCTTATCAAACTGATTTCACACTAGGTACACTTCAAGAAGAGCATGTGGTATTACTTAACTGTGCAAGTAAGATCGGCTGAAACGGATATATAACACTGTATACTTCGATTAATAGACTCACTCGATTGACAAACATACAAATACATCGTTTTTCTGATTTATCGATTCTTAAACGACCATGTATGTGCGTGTGTGTGCTTGTCGTGATCGAATATCACTTTCATCTGAGCATTAATATTCGTTTTCAGTCTTCTATGAAAAACATGTTTGACCACTGGGAAATATTACTTTGGCTGGAAACAGTCGAGGGTTGGCGACAGGAAGAGCATATGGCTATAAAAAAATCTGCCTTAACAAATTCCGCCTGACCCACGCAAGCATGGAAAAGTAGACGTTAAATGATGATGAATAATACCTACATGCTCGGTGAAAAAGTACAATGTGCGAATGCATGTAAATAAACGCAGAGAATGCTATGCTTCACTGATGAAATCCCTAGTCTCAGAGGATTGATATCCATGTGTTGCGCTATGACTATTTTACCGCTTATACAAACATAAAAAGGTAATTTAAGGTATTAACACTATCGTCGAAGCTCTATGTTTATTCAAGTGATTGTTACAATATTTGAGCGGTAAGGTCTCAACAGACCCAATATAATTTGAATGCCGTGGCAGAGTTCTAGCAGGAACTTCTCATATTGTTGATGTCTTGAAAAGGTTCGAACTTAACTTGACATACACACCCGACTTTTTTTTATACTTTTAAATAAAAAAAAAAGCATCTTCCTTTATTTATAAAACAGCTAACGATACACACATTAATAATTACTTGTTCATAGATATAACTTGCGTTAATATAGTCTTCAATTTTGTTATTTTCAAATGAAATGGAAAAAAAATCGCTAATTACAAATTCTCTATTTTTTCCTTTATTTTCAGTAAAATTTTACATTAGAGGTTATCAAATATGATCTTGCCAACAATACTTTCATAAAAGAAACAATTAAAAAATGTTTAATTTTTTGTAACTTTTAATGTTTAACGAAAATAATTAAAGAAAAAGAGGATTTTTTTGTGGAAGAAAAACAAGTAGCGCCATCTGCCAAGTTCGATTAACGCGTCATGACTAACACACATTCATAGAGGCACATACACACACGCACTCATGCGTATAGTTACACTTTATGTACATACACACGCATGTTTATGCATATATATATATATCTACGTGCGCACACACACATACGATATGGAAACCTAAACACATACGCACGGACTTATGCACATGCGCATACACATAAACGCAAACCCAAACACACAGACAGCTGAACTCCACACACATACAGACACAGCTACGCACACAGACCCAGCCAGCTACGTACACACACACATTTTGGCCTCAGTTTCATCGCCATCTTGAAGTCGAGGTTTTGCGACGATTTCGAGGTTTGTGACTCGTTTTCGCTTTAAAGCTTGGTTTTTATTTGTTAGATTCAGGTTGTGAGTTCGAATCACTGTTGCTCCTTGTGGGACGAAGTCTTAAATTACGGGACTCATCTGTGATCATTACTGAGGATATTATAATTGCCATATATCTCAATATGCCATTCACTGTTTCACTACCGTTATACCGCATAACTCATCGTCTTTACCATAATTCCTGCTGCTCTCTCACTTTCTCTTGTTCCCAGACACCAGACTCTGCAAAGCCAAAATATTTGGTCCCCTCATGCTTTTCTGTTTTAAATATTTTTGAATTCTTCAGACCTAACAGAACCTCTCCATGTAACCCCCCCCACCTCAACTAACACCTATGTATATACGGACATGTTCACAATTAATAATTCCTTGATGCTTTCGATATTCATTCTTTAATTTACCATTTTTACCTCATCGATGAAACCCCGACTTAACCAGGGAACCGATCTCTCTCTCTCTCTCTCTCGTCTCTCGTACCTGCGACTAGAAATAACAACTAAATCCTCCACCGATATTACAACCAAAACATCTTTACACTAAAAATGGAAGGATACATAACGCATCTGGCACCACTACATTACCACACACGTCTGAAATTAAGACTGGTTGGTCATGGCTGGAGTGCTTTTGATCCTAGTCCAGGCTCTTAAACATAGACACAACAGATATTATTATACACTAATTTGCGATTCATTATATATAAATATAATGAATATATAAATGAAATTCCGTCTGTGTTACTTTGATATCTCAGTTCCTTGCTATAAATACCAGACCATTCTATATTCTATAAATTCTTCATCAATGTAATTCCACCGTAATGCAGTATTTTCTCTAGACACTATACTTCTGACTTGTGTTAACATTTACTTCCATTTTCAGTCTGGTTTTGTATTAATTTTCATTATTAAAATAGGTATCAGGTACCCAGCAGTTCGATTCTTACTAGGAACGGTGTCGCTCAATGCCCTTCATATAAGCTCATATATAAACTTTGAGGTGTATTCATGTAAAATACAGCAAATAATATTTTTAAAGAGACGAAACTACTGAGAAAGCCTCTACTTAGCCGCACTAATTGGTAGAAATAGCAGCCTAATCGCTCGCAAATCACATTATTGTTTCATAAGAAGACAGGACTTTGAATAATATATTTACACACACACGTACACTGTTTTTGAATATAAGACGGGATTGTCACGGCTAGAACACTTAATCCTAGGGCCAACTTAGTGTTAATACTGGTGCAGTCAAATCTGTATACATAATCAGTCGTTAGACCTATTAGAAATAGCAACCAAGTGCCCCTCAAATCACATCTTAACGTATTAAAAAAAGTAAAACAACATCGGATTAATGTAGTCCTCGATACATTGTGCCTGTAAAACAAAACCAGCAAAAGCAATGACGAAATGATTAGAATACATTTGACCGTCGTTCTGCTCAATTAAGGCTCACCTAGGGTTCCCCTTCATTTGTTTTTATACTAAAATTGAGCCCCTTCCCCTCCCCGTTTTCACTACGTAATTATAAACGATTGTTGTATTGGGTTGTCTTCTGAAATACTCCTCATGTTCTTTCAATATCATCAATAATTCCAGTTATTGATTTCAGCATAAAGGATTTATATATATACATATATATGCATACAATGTGCGGGGCTGGGTGTGGCGAGGTTGTCCCCAATACAGGTGTTATTGACCGGCAGACTGAATGTATGACTCAATGCTTTTTTTTCTGTCAGTAAATAATACGTATGGGTGTTTGTGTAGTCACATACTTCGCGTGTGTCTCTGTGTGTGTGCATGCATGTATATATATATATATATATATATATATATATATATATATATATATACTCATTCTGTAGATATATAACCATTGGTAATATATACATACATATACCTGTAGATATAATGACATATACATACTCATACACCTACTAGGTATATATATTAAGTTACTGGTGTAATAGTACTATATATATTATATATATATATGCATGTATGTATATATATATATACACACACATATCAAGACTTTAGACTTTTCTCCAGTTTAAACTGTGACATTTTTGTTATGGACATTCCAGCAATGGAGCTTTGTATTTTTGTTAGAGAACAGCTCCTTTCTCAGAAGAATTTAATTAGTTAAAAACAGAAAATATATACATATTTAGGTGCAGGAGTAGTTGTGTGGTAAGTAGCTAGTTTACCAACCACATGGTTCTGGGTTCAGTCCCACTGCATGACACCTTGGGCAGTGTCTTCTACTATAGCCTCAGGCTGACCAAAGCCTTGTGAGTGGATTTGGTAGATGGAAATTGAAAGAAGCCTGTCATATATATATGTATATGTTTGTGTGTCTGCATTTGTCCCCCCCCCCCAACATCGCTTGACAACCGATGCTGGTGTGTTTACGTCCCCTATAACTTGGTGGTTCGGCAAAAGAGATCGATAGAATAAGTACTAGGCCTACAAAGAATAAGTCGTGGGGTCGATTTGCTTGATTAAAGGCAGTGCTTTAGCATGGCCACAGTCAAATGACCGAAACAAATAAAAGAATAAATAAGCATTAGAGTTGAGAGAGTAATCTGATGGTATCTCATGAAGAAGAGGACAAAGGACCATAACAATTGATAAGACATAAAGCTGGTGAGGGGCCATCTACAAAAATGGCAAAACCCCCTTTTAATACCAACCAGCCCTGATTCTATGATACAAACTTCCTGTTTTAAAGTGGGCTATGTGGTAAGTAGCTTGCTTATGAACCACGTGGTTCCGGGTTCAGTCCCACTGCATGGCACCTTGGGCAAGTGTCTTCTACTATAGCCTCGGGCCGACCAAAACCTTGTGAGTGGATTTGGTAGACGGAAACTGAAAGAAGCCTGTCATATATATGTGTGTTTGTGTGTCTGTGTTTGTCCCCCCACCATCGCTTGACAACCGATGCTGGTGTGCTTACGTCCCCGTAACTTAGCGGTTCGGCAAAAGAGACCGATAGAATAAGTCCTGGGGTCGATTTGCTTGACTAAAGGCGGTGCTCCAGCATGGCCGCAGTCAGATGACTGAAACAAGTAAAAGAGGTAAGAGTATTTATGTTCCAAACAGCAACATAAAATGACTAGGTTTTTCACTAAATTTTTTGTTATTTTAAAAATTAATTGAAATTCAACAATAGAGCTTTGTATCTTTGTTAGAAACTAGTTCTTTCCTCAAAGGAAGAAATTAAGTAATTAAAAACAGAAGTGAAATCATCATCATCGTCATTTAATGTTTGTTTTCCATTCTAGCATGGGTTGGGCAGTTTGACTAGAGCTGCCACAGGCTCCATTTCTCTGTTTTGGCATGGTTTCTATGGCTGGATGCCCTTCCTAATGCCAACCACTTTACAGAGTGTGGACTGGGTGCCATTTACTGTGACATCGACATAAGCGCTTTTATGTAACATTAGTATGAGCACTTTTATGGGGAACCAACATGGATGTTTTTATGTGGCACCAGCACGTGTGAGCTTGTGAGACTAGGATCACTTGTGTGAGAGAGGGATGTAGAGAACATACCTGTATGCACAAGAAGTGTTAAAGTGACTTAAATTAACACTTTCAAAATTTTATATCTTCATTGTTTAACGTCTGCTTTCCATGCTGGCATGGGTTGGGCAGTTTGACTGAGGACTGGTAAGCTGGGAGGCTGCACCAGGCTCCAATCTGATCTGGCAAGGTTTCTACAGCTGGATGCCCTTCCTAATGCCAACCACTGTATACTAAACACTCCCTACCACCAGCCATCACTCTCACCCCACCCTCCGGATGCCTGAATATCAAGGGATTATATTTGCCTCCTCGAATGCAAGCCATCACTTCTTCCCCAGGTCACTCGTTATTCACATCCATCATGCTCTCACCTTTTACCAGTTCTACAACTTACAATCTCTTTTTCATGAGCAAATTTGTTGTTGCTATTAGTGTCTACTTTCTGCTATTATTCTTTTCTATTCTAGGCACAAAGCCCAAAATTTTGTGGGGAGGGGTCCAGTTGATTGGATCAACAGTATGCAACTGGTACTTAATTTATCGACCCCCAAAAGGATGAAAGACAAAGTTGATGTCGGCAGAATTTGAACTCAGAACGTAAAGATAGACGAAATACTGCTAAGCATTTCGACCGGCGTGCTAACGTTTCTTATTTCTTTACTGCCCACAAAGGGGCTACACACAGAGGGGACAAACAAGGACAGACAAAGGGATGAAGTCGGTTACATCGACCCCCAGTGTGTAACTGGTACTTAATTTATTGACCTCGGCGGAATTTGAACTCAAAATGTAATGGCAGATGAAATACCGCTAAGCATCTCGCCTGGCGTGCTCACGTTTCTGCCAGCTCACCAACCTTTCTGTTATTATTGTCTTTCGCACTACACCCTGGCATTACTGTGTCTTTTCTATTACAGCTAGAGTTGAGCCTTTGAATTACAGGCTCAAAGGGTCAGCCTTGTCACACTGTGTCACGCTGAATATCCCCGAGAACTACGTTAAGGGTACACGTGTCTGTGGAGTGCTCAGCCACTTGCACGTTAATTTCACGAGCAGGCTGTTCCGTTGATCGGATCAACTGGAACCCTCGACGTCGCAACTGATGGAGTGCCAACACATATAGAGTTGAGCATAAGAAAACCCACCCAGTTAGGTAAAAATTAAGACCATACAGGTGTGTCCTTTATGTCCATGCCTCCTCCTCCTCCTGCACACAATCTGTCCCCTAACCCTAACCCCATCCACAACCCATCTCCCCTCCCCCATGCTCACCAGCTGCTGCATTTCCCCTACCACATATCCTCCTAATACCATCTCCACCCACCACATCCCTTTTACAGTCTCATGAATTCTCCCACTCAGCCTTTCCAGTCCCCAGCCCACACACTGCTACCACCATCTTCTCTTTCTCACTCTCCCCTCTCTCTTCACTCTCTCCTCAGCTGAGGCAGCCACATTTCCCCTCTAATGCAAGACTCCTTTTTTTTTTTCTGTCCCTCAGTTGAAGAGATCTTGTCTTGCAAGTCACTTGGTGGCCTCATTGCTGCTGGAGTCACATAAAAAAAGCAACCCAGCACACTCTGTAAAGTGGTTGGCATTAGGAAGGGCATCCAGCTGTAGAAACATTGCCAAAACAGATAGCAGGGATTGGTACAGCCTCCTGACCTTCCAGTTCCTGTGGAGGCAGCCAATCCATACCTCTATGGAAAATGGATGTTAAATGATGATGATGCAAACTGTATCATTTCTTCCTATTCTAATTCACTATCTCTCTATTCAGCCGGTTTCTCCCATCATATGCTTGCTTCTGTCCTAGGTTGATAATATCCAATGTTTGAAGTTATCTTCTTGTTTATTTTCTTTTACAGGTGACTAATCATGTCAGATGGGGTGCAGATCTTGTCATCTGTTCCTGAGTCTCTCTTGACAACAGCCACTGTTCAAGACATTAGCCAAGGAGGAGAACTGATCACTTCTGGTACTCCCATAGAAATAATCCACACTTCACCCGAGACAATAGCGGCACTCTTACCAAAGAATGGACAAGCTGTCTGCCAAGATGCAGAAACAACAATTGCTCACAGTGGAGGTAAAGGGTTATTTTTCATACTCATTCAGATTTCATTTTATCCAACACCTTACTATGATTCTACATTCCAATAGTTACCACCACCTTCTAATGGGACTGACTTCCATGTATTTGTTTTAATTTAATTTAATTAGCACCATTTGAGTGCGATCGTTTCCAGCTTTGCCTTACTGGCACTTGTGCCGATGGCATGTGAACAAAACAGTGGCCTGACTCCTGTACAGGTGGCATGTAAAATACACCATTTGAGCATGGCTGTTGCCAGTACCGCTGGACTGGCACGTAAAAAACACCCACTACACTCTCGGAGTGGTTGGCATTAGGAAGGGCATCCAGCTGTAGAAACACTGCCAAATCAGACTGGAGTCTGGTGTAGCCACCTGTTTCACCAGTCCTCAGTTAAATCGTCCAACCCATGCTAGCATGGAAAGCGGACGTTAAATGATGATGATGATGTAACTAATTATTGTGAAGGCTTAGTGGTTAGGGTGCTGGACTCAAGATTGTAAAATTGTGGTTTCAATTCCTGGACTGGGAATTTTATGTTGTTCCAGTCCACTCAGCTGGTGTTGTTGTTTGTTCCTTCTTGAGCCATGCCTGGCTCATAAGGGCTGGTTTCCTGGTTTCATTGGCGTATAAGTTCCTCACCTGGACGGGACGCCGGTCCGTCGCAGGTGAGCTGCTAGATGCAGGAGGAAAGAGTGAGAGAAAGTTGTGGCAGAAGAGTCAGCAGAGGTTCACCATTACCTAAACTCCTAGGCGTTTTGCTCATAAACATACACATTGCCTGGTCTGAGATTTAAACCTGTAATCCCTCGACCATGAGTCCGCTGCTTTAACCACTAGGCCATCTGCCTCCACCTACTCAGCTGATAAAAATTAATAACCCTACGAAGGACTGGTGCT
Source organism: Octopus bimaculoides (assembly GCF_001194135.2). NCBI lineage: Eukaryota > Metazoa > Mollusca > Cephalopoda > Octopoda > Octopodidae > Octopus > Octopus bimaculoides. The sequence continues at coordinate 186,274,996 of NC_068982.1, read as the reverse complement.
TCATTCAGGGAAGAATATATATGCTAGAAGGACCAGGAAACCAGCCCTATGATTCTTATGGAGTGATGTGGACTAACCATGTATAACAATTATGAAATTATACATTTGGTAGTGTTTATCTTAATGAAACGGATGTTGAATACAGAGTATGAACTATGTAAAATTTACACTTTTCCACTTTTAAACAGTGTTTTTGACTTAAGTCTGATATTATGCAGTTTTATATTCTGTTTGGCGTATTTACGAGGCTGTGAAAATAAAACCTATCATGTTCTTATATATGTTAAATATTTCTTTACAGGTAATCAAAATGGTGCACCAACTTTACAGAGTTTACTTGCTACTCCTGTGACAAATGGTCAGCTACAAATCATTACAGTTACCTCCCCTGCTCAGGAACTCCTAAACTCGACCCAATCTGATGGTGGTGAGAAGGTCTGGCAGGTTGTGCCCAGCTCAGTGAACCCTGAAATTGCTACAATTATTGCTGTAAATACCAATAACTTTGAAGTAAAAGCAGAACTTCCAGGTATGTCTATTTGCTGAGTGATTTCTTTCTGATATAATCAATATATAATAGATTGGAAAGAAATATTAATCATTTGTAGGTATGTGACATTCTGTTTTGCAAACACAATATGAGAGTATTGAAGTTTGCTTGAAGCATTGTGTATTATTTGTAAAATATAATGTATCTTAAATGGCACAACAATGCAGAGTGGACTATAATAACTGTTATAATTTAATTATTCATAATCTGATATAATAATATTTCGGAATATAAAAATTCCTTCTTCAGGTATCGTTAGGAATTGATTGAGTCATCAACATCATCATCATCATCATCAAACATCTGTTTTCCATGCTGGCATGGGTTGGATGGTTTGGCTGGGGTCTGGCAAACCAGGAGACTCCAGTCTGAATCTGGCAATGTTTCTACAGCTGGATGCCCTTCCAAACGCCAACCACTCCGGGAGTGTGGTGGGTGCTTTTTTACGTGCTACCGGCACAGGAGCCACACAGAGTGAGGGTGGCTGGCATCGACCACATTCGGATTGTGCTTTTAATGTGCCACTGGCACAGGAGCAAGTCACTGCTATAATATGATATCAGACTATGGATAATTAAATTATAACAGTTATTATAGTCCCCTCTGCATTGTTGTGTCATTCAAGACACATTAGATTTTGCTATGAAGTATATTAAATGTTTTCATAAGTCAGCACCCTGTTCTACTGTGTTAGCAGTGCCATTTACATTATTTTGTTAATATTATTTCTATAGATATTCTATAGAAATTATATCCAGCTCAGATTTTTGCTAAGTTTCATATCGAGATGTAAAATGAGATCGAAGACAAAATCCCCTGAAATATGGCATATACACTCATTACCCATTTTTGTCTTAGATCTCATTCTTTGTTTACATCTGATGTCTTGATGCGAAACGTAGCAAAAATCAGAGCTGGCTGTAATTTCTATAGAATAATTGTAAAAATCAATTGCTGCATAAGCCATTTAAGAAACACACAAAAACTGTTAGATTCATCTGAGATGCAGCACAAAATTTTGTCAGTGAACAGGTTGCGGTCTCACAGCGACGAAAATATTTTGGCAAATTAAATTTAAATATTGAAGTGAATCTAACGGTTTTTGTGTGTTTCTTAAATGGCTTATAAACACCTTCCATGCTGCAATTGTTTTCGTTCCAGCACACGATCTGAGATTGGGTCACTTGCTATGCAAGTACATCTCTGTAATTGTAGAAATAATCTTAACAAAATATTGGAAAGAAAGTCCTGTTGCATTTTTTGATATGGTTGCCTTCAGGGTATTTTTCCAAATCTTACATTGAAAAAAAAAAATGCATTTTTAAATTCTAATCTTTCTGTTTTTCTTTAACGATGTATCAATCTTACCTTTTTAAATTTAGATTACTTTCTTGCAAGAAGTTTGTAACATAGAACCCACGGTAGCCTCAGGTTAAAAAAAGGGTTCAAATGCTTTGAAGAAACACTAATTGCATAATGTCATCATCATTTAACAATCTGTCTTTTATACTGGCAAGGATGGAATGGTTCAGCAGAATCCAATGAGCTGGAGGACTGCATCAAACTCCTTTGTTTTGATATGGTTTCCATCATTGAATGCTTTTCTTTTTTCTTGACCTCAAAACTTGTGAAATTGCAAAGAAACAAACCCCTTGACCCAGTGACCCAGCAGGGTCATGGTAGAGTGAGGGGTTGCGTTATGTTAAGTTTTGAGAGGCTAAAATATGACGGAAGGACAGCCTTGTTGTAGTGGAGATATATGACCTACCCTGCATTATATGAGGGTAGGTGGGTGTAACTGGAAAGGAGACAGTGATGATGGAATGATGAGATGTGAGATCAACTTAAAAATATTGATAATTCTAACTCTAATGTTTTTTTAATTATGGTGACCCTGTCAGTGCTGGTGCCATGTAAAAGGCACTGGTGATGGTGCCACATGAAACACTGGCACTGATGCCACATAAAAAGCACTGGTACTGGTACCATGTAAAAAGAACTGGTACTGGTACCATGTAAAAAGCACCCAGTATATTCCATAAAGTGGTTGGTGTCCAGCTGTAGAAAGCATGTCAGAACAGACAATTGAGCCTGCTGCTGCTGCTGCTCTTGGCCTTGCAAGCTCCTGTCAAACCGTCCAACCCATGCCAGCAGGGAAAACAGACGTTAGATGATGATGATGACCTCCAATTGTTTTTAATTATTTACAGATGTCGATCAACTTGAAAATATTGAGAATTCCGATTCCAATGAAGTTTCAGCAACAATCAGTGAAACCGATTCTGGGATGATGTTAGTTTCCCCTCTTCCGCAACCATCACCTCAGTCCATTCATTCTCTGCCGCTCAATTGTCCCTCATGGGCAGCACGACTTCATAATTGCCAGGTAACAGCAAATTGGATTCTACATTACTATCTTTTGTCTTTTACTTGTTTCAGTCATTGGAATGTGGCCATGCTGGGGCACTGCCTTGAAGAATTTTTTTTTTTTTAAGCCTGATACTTATTCTATTGGTCTCTTTTGTTGAACCGCTAAGTTACAAGGACTTAAATATGCCAACACCAGTTGTCAAGTAGTGGTGAGGGACAAATAGGGGTACAAAGACATTTACAGGTACAGACACACACACACACATACATACATACACAATGGGGTTCTTACAGTTTCTGTCTATGTTGTATAGTGAAACTGTACACCCCTCCCGGCAAAAAGTGGTAGTAGCCAGCCATTATAAATAGACCAGTAGCCGGTCAACAGGGGAAGGTCAAGAGAACATGTCGACTGTGTTGATAATCGTGTCTGTGCTGATACAGAAATTATATTGTGATACTGAGTGGACGTTATAACGAACCAATTTTTTTGAGGATGATAACACTGTACAACTGGGGGTCGTACAGTGCCAGATAGAACCATTCTATCGACAACTTTGGAATATAACAATATCTGTCAGAGCGACAACCGTCATCAAAAGACAGATACACAAAGTGGCAAAAGACCCCTTTACAACAGTCTACCAAATCCACTCACAAAGCTTTGGTTACCCCGAGGCAATAGTAGAAGACACTTGCCCAAGGTGCCATGCAGTGGAACTGAACCTGGAACCATGTGGCTGGGGAGCAAGCTTCTTACCACACAGCCACACCTATACCTATCTTTTATTTTTTTCCATTTTTCATTCATTGCCCTACAGCCATGCTGGAGCACTGCCTGTAAGGGTTTAGTGAAACAGATTAACTCCTGCATTTAGTTATTGTTTTTTTTTTAAAGCCTGGTGCTTATTCTATTGGTCTCTTTTGCTGAACTGCTAAGTTTCAGGAAAGTAAATAAACCGAAACTAGGGAAGGGATCAACACAAAGACTCGTATACACACACATGTACATATGATGGGCTTCTTCATAGTTTCCATCTACAAGATTCATTCACCTAGCATTGGTTTGCCTGGGACTATAGTTGAAGACCTTGACCAAGGCACTGCAAACTGGGACTGAACCCAAAACCACATGGTTGTAATGCAAGCTTAACCACATCCCATGTAGAGATAATTGTTTCAAATTCTAGTTTGCCAATTAACCACATAAAAAGCACTAAGTCTGTCCTGCTGAGTGGTTGGCGTTAGGAAGGGCATCCGACTGTAAAAATGATGCCAAAACTGTCACAGAAGTCTGGTACAGGCTTCTGCCTGGCCGGCTCTTGTGAAACCATCCAACCCATGCCAGCATGGAAGGCGGATGTTAAACGATGACGACAATGATGATGATATATTAGTTTCTTCCCAACTCCCATGTTTTAGTTGATTATGACAGCCTGCTAAAGGTGATGACAGCATAAATCCAAGATATCTGTCATCCTTCACCTCCGCTTCCATGAGAAACAATCTCATGGAAGCGGATGTGACTGACAAGACCAATGCAAGATAGCCAGATCCTGAACAACTGCTGTAGGGGGTTGATGAGGACGTCTCCTCCCTTCTCCATTTATTCCCCTCATTAAGTTTCTAAGCACTCTACTCCAACATCACACATCGGCCCCCATGCCTTCCAAATAACAGCCAGGGTCTCCAACCAATTGGGAAAGACACTACATAAAATGAGAGACAGCTTTGATCATGATCGTCTCAAGTGGTCTTTCATTTTATGCCCGCTCCCATGTTTATACCGAATAATAAACACAATACTAAACTCGGCTTGTGAAGACCTGTTGGGGCAAGTGAATTCGAAATCGTGTTGGCACCTGTACCAGTGGAGCACTAAGAGCACCGTCCGAGTGTGATCATTGCCAGAGCAGCTGTCTGGCTTCCGTGCCAGTAGCACGTAAATAGCACCATTTGAGCGTGATCGTTACCAACATCTTACTGGCACATGAAGAAAACATTCAAGCGAGATCGTTGCCAGTGCCGCTGGACTGGCTCCTGTGCAGGTGGCATGTAAAATACACCATTTTGAGCGTGGCCATTGCCAGTACCACCTGACTGGCCTTCATGCCGGTGGCACGTAAAGGCACCCACTACACTCTCGGAGTGGTTGGCATTAGGAAGGGCATCCAGCTGTAGAAACTCTGCCAAATCAGATTGGAGCCTGGTGCAGCCATCTGGTTCGCCAGTCCTCAGTCAAATCGTCTAACCCATGCTAGCATGGAAGGCGGACGTTAAACGATGATGATGATGATGATTTTGATAAATAAAATATCTCCAGTTCATTATTGTTATCATCATGCTCACTTTCCATGAGTTGGACAGGTTATTACAGACCCAGTTACCTCCCATTAAGAGCAACTGCACCCAAATACTTTAGAACCTCCTCATGTCACCTGGCACGGTTTCTACAATTGGATGCTCTTCCTTGCAGAATATACTTTACAGAGTAAACTGGGTGCTTTTTATGTGGCACCAACACTAGAGCGGTTGAATAATTCTTGGTGTGACAGAACTAAAGCTAATTCAACCCTCCACTTTCTCTACTTGTAACGGACTACTTTACAGTGTTTGAAGTAAATATAAATTTAGAAAGAGAACAATGGGGGCAAAAAGGCCTGAAATGGTTATTGGAGACTCCAGAGTCAACAGAATTTTAAGGAGCAGGGATACATGCTCTCACTCGAAGGTGGAACATTGCTATTGAGAGAGACGGTGACTATGTTGAGAAGTAGGGATGTGATCCACAGAGGACCAGCTTCATTTTGATGTATGATACATGTTCCTATGTTGGTAATTATACCTGTCCTACGTTTTGACTCACCCTTCTACTTTTAATTGCTCTCAAAATAAAATTGTTAGTCATTTGTCATCATAATCACTGTTTCATGTCCCTTGAAATTTCTAAAACTGATAGAGAATTCTAAATTCTTATGGCTTAAATAATAATCCTAATTATTTTTATTAACAGATGATTGGCAACTCATTTCGAGGTTATGTTGAGAGTGAGATAGAAGTCGACCTGTTGCTAACTTACCACAAACAACAAACTCACAGTTACTGGGGGACTCGACAGTCTCCAAGTCCTGCAAAACCTTCAACTCGCCTTATGTGGAAGTCTCAATATGTCCCATTTGATGGGATCCCTTTTGTGAATTCAGGTAAGAAAAAGAAGAAAAAAATCTTTCATATTGAAAATAAAAAGTGTCTTATAACTTTTATATGCATAAATGTAATTCATTTAATTTCCGAAAAAAAGAATGCTAAAGGTTTAAAGTAATGGAAACGGTATGAGTAAAAGGTGATGTAGATAAATGAAATTTTACCATTTTTGCTGCCAGGAAGCCGGGCAATTGTTATGGAATGTCAGTTTGGTCCTCGGAGAAAAGGAAACTTGAAGAAGAAACAAGCTGAACAGAATAATAAAAAACCTGAATACACACAAACCTGTCCTGCTCGGTAATGTTTATCCATTTATTCTGCTTCTTTCTTTTAATTTGTAAATGGCATTTATTATAAATGGTATTTAATGTAAATGGTATTTATTGTTTTAGCACCTCATCCTGCTCACTCACCCAGCTCAAGCCTTTATATCACTTCACTTATTCTTACTACCCCTAATGTCCCTTAAGGGCATGTCCCATCACATCTACCCCATAATTTCTCTCACTATCACTCTCTTTACATTACTCTCCAACTCACTTTTTTCTCTACTTTACAGCAAGACCTCTGTAACTGTCCCCTTGATACCTTAAATCTCTCAACTGGCACAAAGCCACATCCACCTCAATACTATTGCCTGCTCCTTCCCAGTTGAGGGGTTTTTCTCTTGCAAGGTACTTAATGACCCTGTCAGTGCTGGTGCCATGTAAAATGCACCCAGTACACTCTATGACGTGGTTGGCATTAGGAAGGGCTTCCAGCCATAGAAACCATGCCAAAGCAGACAATTGGAACCTGGTGGAAGGTCTCTGGCTTGCCAGCTCGAGTTAAACCATCCAACCCATGTCAGCATGGAAAACGGATGTTAAATGATGAGGATGATGAAGTAAGGATGGTGCATTGCCAGAATCATTAGAACATTGGACAAAATGCTTTTTGGTATTTCTTTCTGCTCTTTATGTTCATCATCATCATCATCATTTAATAACCATTTTTCACGCTGGTATCGGTTGGATGGTCTGACAGGATGCAATGGGTCTGAGGACTGTGCTGTGTTCCAATGCCTACTTTACCATGGTTTCTATGAGCTAGAAACCCTTCCCGATGCCAGTTTATGGCACCAATACAAATGCAAGACAAAGATCTCCTTCAACTAAGTGGGGCTATAGTGGAGGGAGATGATTTTATACTAAGGGATGTCAAGTGAGAGTATGAGAGAAGGGGCCAGAACAGAACAGCTTTCTTGCTGTTGGGGGCTCCATGGCTATTCACATTGAAGAAGAGAAGGTGTGAGTGACTGGGGTGGTACTAGAAAGAGAGATTAGTTGGGAAGAGACAGAGTGTCACTGTGGACCCTCATGAAAGCACAATATGTTTAGGCATCAAGAAGCCTGGATATGCTTTTATGGTGAACTGCAATAAAAGGAGACTGTATAAACAGTGAAGCCTTTGTTTCTTATCAGCAAACACATGAGAAGACAAGAAGAAATTTTAAGACTCACATAGCATTAATCTGATCTAAATTAAAACTGGTGTCAAAATTTCATGTTTACTTTTGTTTGAAATGCCAGAATAATAATGATAAAATTAGTTTTCTAAATTCTTCATTATTTTCAAAATTAATTGAAAGGACAGCAGTGAATTTTGAGAGAAATAGGGTAACCAAAGGGTTAAAGTGATCTAAATTAAAACTTTCCATAAGAAAATGTTAGTTTTATGTTAATAACAACTAAAATATTTCACGAAATTTTCCATTATTTTCAAAATTAATCAAAATAAAACCAGTATATTTCAACAGAAATATGGTAACATAAGGGTTGAATATGGCTGTTTGTTTGCCTCTTTTCCAGTTCTTGCAGGACCTCAAGCCAGGGAACTTGGATGTATTTATGAGAAAACATGACATTAAAGTTCCTTTTTCTTTATATTTTACAGGATTTACATCAAAAAAGTTAAAAAATTCCCTGAATTTACAGTTGATTTAATGCAAGATAAAAGATCGTTAAAAATTTCAATGGACAAACGATTTCAAGAATTAAAATCTTCTTGCCTTGACAACATTGGTCAAGAAAGGTGCGTCCCATCCTGATTTTGTAATTTTTTATTTTTTGTCTTAAGTTGCTGTTTTTCTTATTTCTTTATTGCCCACAGGGTGCTAAACACAGAGGGGACAAACAAGGACAGACAAAGGGATTAAGTCGGTTACATCGACCCCAGTGCGTAACTTGTACTTAATTTATCAACCCCGAAAGGATGAAAGGCAGAGTCGACCTCGGCGGAATTTGAACAGATCCTCCTCCATGTTTAACAGTTGGAAGAATGCAGTCTGGGTCAAATGCTTCTTTTGGCTGCCTTTTTCTGCCAGCTCGCCGCCTCTGTCCAACCCCTGTTTTTCTGGTGTGTCTTTTCTTTAAAAAGAAAAACAAACAAAATATTGCATTTATTTAGTCTTTTTTTCTCTCATTCTATTCAGGTATTATGTACAACTGCCCACTGAAAATGCGCACGAGTTTCACGCAGAGAATGTGGAACCAGCATCACCCAAATACGATACAGCTGTTGAACTAGATGTTGAAGCCAAAAACAATGTATTGTCCTCCCGGTTACATCCAAGAGTTCAGGATAAAATTCGAGAAATGGTGGCTGCTGGAGAATCTCGTATTTATGTCATTCGCAAACAGTTACGGTGAGTCTAAAATAACAGTTTTGCAAATCTAACACTCGCACATTCAGCCATCCTCATGACCATTGCTTAATATCCATTCTCCATGCTGGCATGGGTTGGATGGTTTGATAGGTGCTGGTTAGGCAGGAACTGCCCCAGGCTCCATTGTCTATTTTGGCCTGGTCTCTATGACTGGATGCCATTTCTAATACCAACTACTTTACAGTGTTTACTGGGTGCTTTTTACATGGCACCAACACCAGTGCTTTTTATGTGACATCGGTGCTTTGGAGCTGTACTTTTGTGATCCTTTCTAAGTATTTGCGTAAGAGTCCGATGTTCCATATCTGAAAGTTCTGGTTTTCTTCCGGAGTTTTGTTTTGATGAGGAGGTTTTCTCTTTCTCAAAGGCTATCATTACTTTCGAGACAGTACTTCTTGATACACCAAACATTTCGGCTGTTTTCATTACTCTTGCACCTGCCATACAAGCACCAACAAAGTGCTTTTTATAACCAGAGGTAGGGAAACGTTCTAGTGCAGTTGGCAAAAATTTCCAAAGAAAAGGGTCTGCGGGTGGATCACAAGTTCTAACTCTTATATCTGTGTAAATCTTGTATATATTTATGTAGAATTTGAGACACATTAATAAAGATAAGTTTAAGACATTAAATTAGCGCATCACATTTTCAGTAACACCACCACTGAATTTAGGACGTTTATATATCTTATGAGGTTTCTGTATTTTGCAGCTAGAGTGTAGTTGGGTCTCAAGGGGGTGGTACAAACATAGCAGTATGTGTTTTATAGTGAAAATAAAATTTCCATTCAAATGGCAATTACCGGACAATTTCTGTTTGAGTCTTAACCGTTTTAAGTTGTAGTGGAAATGCAACCCAACATCGTTTCACAACCTATGCTGGTATGTTTACGTCCCCATAACCTAGCGGTTTGGCAAAAGAGACCGATGGAATAAGTACCAGGATTACAAAGAATAAGTCCTGGGGTCGATTTGCTTGATTAAAGGGCAGTGCTCCAGCATGGCCGCACCCAAATGACTAAAACAAGTAAAAGAGTAATTTCAGTTAGAGATACTTGGGAATCAATCTGGAAAGTGTAATGACAGTTGCTTCTGACAGGAACTTATGGAAGAAATGCTATAGGACTCTACCTCAGCACTCTCCCTGAAATAGTGATGGATGGATGGTTTTATTATTTAGAAACCTGTAACCAAATTCGCTATTGTTCACAAATTACAATATCATCATCATCGTTGTCGTTTAATGTTTGCTTTACATACTGGCATGGGTTGGACGGCTTGACTGCACCAGGCTCCAATCTGATCTGGCAGAATTTCTACTGCTGGATGCCCTTCCTAATGCCAACCGCTCCTTGAGTGTAGTGGGTGCTTTTTATGTGCCACTGGCACAGGTGCCAGTTAGGTGGCACTGGCATCAGTCAAAAAAAATAAGCACATATATCTATCACTTTTTAAAGTTATCTCTACAGATTGTCTGTAGAAACTAGAGTCAGAACTGAAAGCTATGACATTTCGTATACGAATACGTCTATGTAAACAATGTGATCAAAAATAGAAAAATGGGTAATTGGTGTACATGGATATTTCAGGAGTTCTTGCTCCTTCTTCAGTATCACATCCAACCCATTAACCACCGACAAACGTGTTGCTTAAATAATCACTAATATTTAGCTGTGTAACACATTTGGATTTATTGATTTTACATATTAAACCCATTCCTGGCAACCGGTATGTACTTATTAATTGTGGGTGGATTGGGGCACCGTATTTTGTTATGCAACCGTAATATTCTACCAAGTATATTAAAGACTTACAAGTCAATAATGTGTCCTATCTGTGTTAGCAGTGCAATTCAGTCACTTTTTGAAGCATATCTTTACAGGTTTTCTGTAGCAGCGAGAGCCAGCACTGATGTATATATATTTATATATATATGACTGTCTGAGAAAATATGATGAGTTTTACTTTATTGTAATCTGAAACTTTCAGGAATTTTGTAACCAAAGAATTGTACCCAGGGAATCCTGATAATAGTCCCGAACGCCATGATCTCACACTCTTTCCTACTGTTAACGATCTGAAGAATCACATTCATCAAGCTCTCAAAGACATCGGAACTGGGAAACTTCCTTATACTTCTCCTGCTGTAAGCTTTTTTCTTTGTCTTTTTTTGCCTTGTCATTCATCATCATCATCATCATCAATATTTCAATATCCATTCTTCCATGTTTCATCGAGAAAAATTTTCTATGGTTGGATGACCTTCTCCTGTTTCCAAACAAGGTAATAATGCCTTGGTCTGTCGAACAGCAGACGACCCCCAGACATAGTTCTGAGTCTCTTTTTGTTTGCAGTCTTCTACTATAGCCTTGGGCTGATCAAAGCCTTGTAAGTGGATTTGGTAGATGAAAACTGAAAGAAACCCATCATCATCATCATCATCATCGTTTAACGTCTGTTTTCCATGCTGGCATGGGTTGGACGGTTTGACTGAGGTCTGGAAAGCCAGAGGCTGCACCAGGCTCCAATCTGATCTGGCAATGCTTCTACAGCTGGATGCCCTTCCTAACGCCAACCACTCTCAAAGTGTAGTGGGTACTTTTACGTGCCACCGGCACAAGGGCCAGTCAGGTGGCCCTGGTAGTGATCACATTTGGATAGTGCTTTTTATGTACCACCAGCATGGTAGCCAGTCAGGGGGCACTGATATTGGCCACGTTCAGATGGTGCTTTTTACATCTTATATATAAATATGTGTGTGTGTGTGTGTGTTAAGTACCGGGGCTGATTCGTTTGACTAAAAATTCTTCAAGGTAGTGCTGCAGTGTAATGACTGAAGCAAAATAACTCTATTTACTTTAATGCTAGGTAATTAAAATGTTAATTGGGCTAATTTTGTGTTTGTCTTTCTTTACTTTCAGCAACATCTTAACTTGGAGATAATTACTAGTAATGATATGCAAACTTCTCAGGATGGTGACAAAAGCTGTGATATGACCCAGCTGGGCACAACAAGTGTCTGGAACACGGGTTCTAATGGCACCAACAACAGTGATAACCCTAATGCTGTCCCAGAAACTGTGACAGTCACGTTTACACAGAACCCAGGAGAAGGTAATTTTCTGTCTTCTATTTGTTTCAGTCTTTGGACTGTGACCATGCTGGGGCACCAACTTGAAGAGTTTAGTCAAACAAGTTGGTCCCTGTGTATGTGTGTGTGTGTTTTGTTATTAAAATTTTGTTACTTATTCTATTTGTCTTTTTTGCTGAACTACAAATTACAGGGGCATAGAAACCCCAACACCAATTGTCAAGTGGTTGGATCACACACACACATACACACACAATATATATATCACTGATGATGACTTCACACTATATTTATACAGGTTGTTCGAAAAGTCTCTCTGTAGTGAATTTTTTCATTCTGACTCTCCAAGAGTCAGACTTTCCAAAATATATTTCAAAACATGTGTGGAAGAATCAACTTATGTATTGAAAATGAAGGACGACACTTTCAACACCTCTTATAATGTTTTTTAAAGTCTTGTAAAGTCTAATATATTCTTTTGTAGTCTTATACCATCTCGTAAATTTTTGCAATAAAATACTTACTGCGGAGAGACTTTTTGAACACTCTATATTTAATTATTAATCTTTTGATTATCTCCCTTTATTTTTGTTGACTTCTGTTAATCCTTATGCTATTCAAGTTTTCTCGTTAGTCAAGGTGTAATTAGAATTAATTAATATTTCTTGATTAATTGCATTAAATATGTTAAATGACTCGGACTGTATAATTCTAACTTTTACTTTCAGATGGTCAACACGTAATCTCTCGAATCGAGACCCATTTAAGTGATGGCACAACACAAGTCTCTACCAGTTTAACACCTGAAACTGCTCAACTACTTTCGAAAATACATCCAAGTCTTATTTCTGCTGGAAGTTTTATCCAGGTAAATAAATGTAATGAAAGCATCGATTTGGCAGTCATTAGAGGCTTAGGGCTGGCAGAAACGTTAACATGCCAGGCGGAATGCTTAGTGGTATTTCATCTGTCTTTATGTTCTGAGTTCAAATTCCGCCGAGGTTGACTTTGCCTTTCATCCTTTCGGAGTCGATAAATTAAGTACCAGTTGCGTACTGGGGTCAATTTAATTAACTGGCCACCTCCCCCAAAATTTCGGGCCTTCTTATTTAAATCCATTGTTGTTTTTACAGTGGCCAGAGGATCACATATTTCTCATACGTTTCATTTTTGTCTTGGTTTCTACAACTGGATGTCTTTTCTATCAGATTAAACTAATACTTAACCGACATTTTTTTTGTCGACCCTGGAGGAAGAAATCAACTTTAACAATAATAATTATTTCTTTATTGCCCACAAGGGGCTATACATAGAGGGGACAAACAAGGACAGACAAAGGGACAACCCCAGTGTGTAACTTGTACTTAATTTATTGACCCCGAAAGGATGAAAGGCAAAGTCGACCTCGGTGGAATTTGAACTCAGAACATAACGGCAGACGAAATACCGCTAAGCATTTTGCCTGGCGTGCTAATGTTTCTGACAGCTTGCTGCCCTATCTTTAACAATAATAATAAAAATAATATTGTTTCAAATTTTGGCAGAAGACCATCAGTTTTAAAGGGAAAGATGTTGGTCAATTATATTAATTCCAGTGCTTGACTGATACTTCATTTTTGACCGGCTCTTCTGCTGGTGGCATGTAAAAAGCACCGTCCAAATGTATTTGATGTCAGTGCCCCCTAACTGGCTCCCGTGCTGGTGGTACATAAAAAGCACCATCCAGACGTAGCTGATACCAGTTGCCCCTGATTGGCTTCCATGCCAGTGGTACATAAAAAGCACCATCCAAATGTGGCTGATACCTGTGCCCTCTGACTGGCTCCCGTGCTGGTGGCATGTAAAAAGCACCATCCAAACCATCGTAGATGCCAGTGCTCCCTGATTGACTCCCATGCTGGTGGCACCTAAAAAGCACCCACTGCACTCTTGGAGTGGTTGGGGTTAGGATGGGCATCCAGTTGTAGAAACCTTGCCAGATCAGATTGGAGCCTGGTGCAGCCCGCTAGCTTGCCAGTCCTCAGTCAAACCGTCCAACCCATGCCAACATGGAAAAGCGGATGATGATGGTGATGATGACTATGATAAGATAAAACACAAAGTTGACCTCAGTAAGATTTGATCTCAGATTGTAAAGAGCATGAAGAAATGCAGCTAAGTATTTTGTCCAATGTGTTAATGATTCTGCCAGTTTGTTGATTGTTTTTGAAAAGAAATATCAACGGTAACGAGCAATTATGAAAATTCCTTCATTTTTTATTTTTGGTAATTCTATCAAATTTCTATTTTGCTGCTATTTTTCATCTTCCAGTTACCATCAATTCCATCTGATGTGATGAATAATGAAGCATTAACTGTCACTTCTGCCATTGACGATGAGACGAACATTTCCCATGATCAGCAATGTGAAGAACTTCATTCAGAGATTCCTGCTACAGCTCTGTCGTCAGAATCTGTAACAACTTTACAAGTTGTGCCAGCAGACAGCTCCCAATATATACAAACTGCTGATGGCACGCACCAAATTATTGAGGCAACACATTTAGTTGATGGTACTCAGTTGGTTGAAACTGGATCGTCACCAATGACGATTCATGAAGCTCATATAATCCAAGCAGATGGCACGGCCATTGTACAAACGGACAATGTACAGCTGCTGCCACCTGGATTAACAGCTCAAATAGTTAATCCTGATGGTACGGAACCAAACTCAAGGCAGTTAATTACAGTTGCGGTTAATCGACGTAAGTACATTTTGTCTGTTTTATTATTATTATTATCCATGAAAAATTTGCAATTTGTGAAGAAGGAAAATAATTATTATAAATATGTTAGACACAAGCATAACTATGTGGTCAAGAAGTTTATTTCACAACCACGTGGTTCCAGTTGATTCAATCAACAGAACAGCCTGCTTGCCAGATTGGCTTGCAAGTGGCTGAGCACTCCACAGACATGTGTACCCTTACATCCTTGTGTGTGCATGTGTGAAAGAAGTCCTTAGTGTCCAAGTCTTTCAGTTGGTCACCCTCAGTGTCAGCATATCAGCTGGCAGGAGGGAACAGAAAGTGACTTTCAAATACTGTACATTCAATGTAGGATATATGAATAGATATATACATACATACATTTATGTATCAATCTGTATACACACACATACATATAGGAGCATTGTAGAGTTGTTGCTGCTGCTAGCCCAAATTCCAAGCACAGTTTAAAATAAGATAGCAAAATCGATGTAACTACACGTTTCTCGGACAGCTTCTTTCTAAAGATTGGCCTTTGTGCCCAAAATATAAAGGTTTCTGTAAAAATTTCTGCATTGTTAGAAGCTTTCCTTATGTCCGTTTTCTTTCAAAGCATCATCCGATTGTGGTTGATGCCAGCCTCCCTCTGACCCCTGTGTTGTTGGCATGTAAACAAAACACCTACTAGACTATCGGAGTGGTTGGCATTAGGAAGGGCATCCAGCTGTAGAAACATTGCCAGATCAGAGCTTGGTGCAGCCTCCTGGCTTCCCAGATCCCAGTAAACTGTCCAACCCATGCCAGCATGGAAAACGGACGTTAAATGATATATATATATATATATATATCATTTAACCACTAAGTTACGGGGACGTAAACACACCAACATCAGTTGTCAAGCAATGGTGGGTAGACAAATGCAAACACACCCACACAAATACATAAATATATATATATATATATATATACAAACATATATATACGATGGGCTTCTTTCAGTTTCCATCTGCCATATCCAGT
>NC_068982.1:186257346-186259066 GCF_001194135.2 Octopus bimaculoides | reverse complement strand
AGCATGGTGACTGCAGAAAATTTGCTTTTAGGAGTTGAAATATGTCACAAGTTCATTTATTCCTAATCACTGCTTGGTATTGTTGCTATACATACATATGTATGTGTATACACATGCTCACAAACAAACAAACAAAAAGAATGCAGCTCTGATAATGGACAGAGTCAACGACTATTGAAAAGGTTGCAAGATGCAGCGAAAATTCTAGAAAAAATAAATAAGTCAATGAGTGGAAATCGAACTGGTGTGTTAAGTAATAAGGCACTAAAAGAGAATGACTTCCCAGACACAATAAAATATGCTTCAATACACGAATTCACATAAAGAATCTTGCAAACCAAATACAAAAACAAAATATATATATTTTGCCTGTCTCTTCTCAAAGCTCGTTTCTCCAGCGTCCACCACTTCACCTCGTTATGGCTTAACAGCCCTCACCGTTTGTTTTTACTATTTTGTTCTTACTGTCCTGTTTTTGTCACCACTTTAACCCTCCACAAATTCTAAGTTTTTTTTTAATTTGCTTCCCGGGAACAACTGTTTTAACAAAGTCACGTCTTGTCCCTACATTCGAAACGCGGAGTACGTAAAACAGGGGACAACTGATGAAGAGAATGGTTTTTATGTTGCCTGTCTCATTTCTCTATTTCTTTCTTTTGTTGTTCGGAAAAAGTTCGTTTTCCATGTTTTTGTTTTTTATGTTCTTGTTTCTCATTTTATTCACATATTTTTCACGTCCTGTACCCATATATGCATGTATATATACATATATATGTAAGTATGTACATACATGTATGTATATATGCACACATATATATACATATATATGTATATATATATGTTGTTCGTAGAAAACATAAATCCAGAGAAGAAGCACGCTCTAAGATGTGGAGCAGTTTATATTTTTTACTGGGGAAGGCCGATTTATGGGATTATCCTGGGTTTCCCATCCATAAAGGGTTTCATTTTATGGCATATCATCAGACCCCAAAACCTATTGGTGGACGACCTCTGCAAAATGGGCCAACAGTTTTGGGAGTCTGACAATACGCCATAAAGTTAAACCCTTTATGGACAGGAAACCCAGGATAATTCCATAAACCGGCCTCCCCCCTCCATATATAATAGATAGATATTGATTTGAGGGAGACTTGGCAACTATTTTCAGCAATTCATGTGAGCACTAATTTTCATATACTCCCATAATACACTTTATCTACATCATTGTTCTTCTACTCCACCTCTCACCCTTTCTCTCTCTTTCCCTCAAATGCCATTGTGTTTTTTCATGTCATTTATATAATGTATGTTTGTTGTTATTTTTTCTCTTTTCTATTTTCAGAACCGGGTTCATTGGTGCCACTTCACAGTGCCTCTTCAGTTGAAAAAGTTTAGGAAGTTTTAAACTGTTTCATTGTTGCCACAGACTACAGTAATTTTAAACTGTACCAGTTTCAGCATGGTGATGGTGGTGACGGTGGAAGCAATACATTTGACAATGTCAAAGGTCATCAGTGTCATGGAGAGATGAGAGAGAGAGAGGCAGAGAGAGGGGGGTGTTGTTGACATTGTTCTGTTAGAATTTGTATTATTCTGAGAGTTGGAAGTTGTCCTGCTCATGCCCCTCCCCCCCTGGTTTCTGCTAACTCCAGACTATCAGTGACACACAGACACAAATCCATCAACAAACAACAAAAAAGAACCCAAGTGGGGGGGGGGG
>NC_068982.1:186254701-186256701 GCF_001194135.2 Octopus bimaculoides | reverse complement strand
GTATGTAGGTATGTGTGTGTGAATGTACACATGTACATATAGATGAAGGTATATGTATAGATATGTGTATGTGTTTATATATATATATAGTCTGTGTGTGCACGTGTGTATGTATATATGTATGTAGATATATGTGTGTGAATGTACACATGTACATGTATAGATATGTGTATGTGTTTATATGGCGTTAGGAAGGGCATCCAGCTGTAGAAACTCTGCCAAATTAGATTGGAGCCTGGTGTTGCCATCCGGTTTCACCAGTCCTCAGTCAAATCGTCCAACCCATGCTAGCATGGAAAGCGGACGTTAAAGATGAATGTGTGTGTGTGTGTGTATGTGCACGTGTGTATGTATATATGTATGTAGATATATGTGTGTGTATGTATATATACATATTTATATTGCAAGAAAGAGAGAACAGTATTAAAAGATGTTTTTTTTCATTGTATCTTTATTATTTTTCTTACTAGATGTTTTCTTTTGTTGTTTTCAACTTGAAAATTTTTTTTATTTGATTTCTTGCATAATTAATATAGTTTAATTAACAACACTGTTAAAACATCATCATCATCATCATCATCATTTGTATTAATCTAACATGTCTGAGGTGACCTGCAATGTTTGTGATGTGCAATAACCACTCTGTCCCCTCCATATCTCTGTCCCCTGTCCCTTGTTCCTCTTCAGGATTAATTAAAACAAAATAGAATAAAATTTTTAAAAATGTGATGATAATTTTCTGAACCTGATCAATGGAAAGAAATCCAAAGAACCACTGCAAATAATGGTTTTAAATTCTGGCACAAGGCCAGCAATTTCGGGGAAGCAGGGGTGAGTCAATTACATTAACCGCAGTACACAACTGGTACTTAAGGGATGAAAGTCAAAGTCAACCTTGCCAGAATTTGAACCCAAGACATAAAGATGAATGAAACGCCACTAAGCCAGCATTGTAAATAATAATGACCTTTATATTTTTCAATAATGTTTATACTTTTCCAGGCCATATTTCTTACATAACACCCTGACACCATCATCATCACCATCATCATCAAACATCTGTTTTCCATGCTGGCATGGGTGGACCGGTTTGAGAGGAACAGGCAAGCCAGAGAGCTGCACTAGGCTCTGTTTGTCTTTTTTGGCTTGGTTTCTATGGCTGGATGCCCTTCCCAATGACAACCACCACAGAGAGTGTACTGGGGTGCTCAACAATGTGTGTCAATTAACATCTAAAATAATTAAGAATTTGGTGAAGGTTTAGGACAATGGTTCTCAACCATTTTTTGCTTTTGAACTGCTTTGATTCCCTTTTTTACCCAGGTGGTGGTGGTGGTAGTGGTTGAGGGACCCTCGTAGTCATTTGATGCCTAAATACTCCTTTTATGATTTTTATGATTAAATATTATTAGGACGATTTTGTAAAAAATTGTCCAAATAATTTTTGTATTGAAATATAACCAGTTTGTTACACACAAATTTTAACAAAAACTTATAATGAACCCCTGTTGAGAACCCCTGGTTTAAGAGAATGACTGACTTTTCCATTCTCAAGTTGATAGTTCAAAGTGGGGAGATGGAAGATTTGTTTGAGCATCAGAGCAAATTTCCTTGCAATTTTGTAAGATTTATTTCAGTTCTTTACGTCTTAAAGTTTGAATTTCACTGAGGTCAACAAGAAGCGTTTGGCCCCTTTAATTGATTAAATAAAGTTCCAGTTCAGTAGTGAAAGCATGTGGCCTAATAGTTAGGATGTTGCACCCATGATTGCAAGATCATGGTTTCAATTATTCATCATCGTGCCAGCAACAACCTTGAGCACCTCTTTGAGTTCCATATATCTAACACGTGGGCATGTCTACAAAGTCAGAAAACAGCATGGTCCAGATGGACTATATGTAATCTGAACCTTTCCCCCCTTGTTTTATTTTCTTTTTTTACGGCTATGGAGATTCCGATTCTGAAAATAAATTTTCAAAAATCTCAATTTCAAAATTTCG
>NC_068982.1:186251987-186254397 GCF_001194135.2 Octopus bimaculoides | reverse complement strand
TACATATAGTCCATCTCTACCAACAGCACAGCTCCCATGACTTTCGGAAACATTTTTTCACACTCGGAGTTGCTGAAGCATGGAACAGACTACCTGCATCAGTTGTTAGCTGCCGAGACATTGCATCCTTTAAAACCTCCATGCTTCCTGAAATTCACCAAACACTACACCTGACATCCCTTCACCTCCATACATATGCACACATGTCTATCATGACTCATGCACTGTTCACTGTCCTGACTCTTGTACATGATTCTATGCCCTGTATATGCACCTTTGATGAGTTGTAGTGCACCTGAGCACTATACACCATAATTTCATTGTTAATTCTCAGACCAGGCAGTGTTCTTGTGTTCTTGAACAAAACCCTTCATTTCGGTCCACTCAACTGAAAATGAATAAAACTGTAAGGGACAGGCATCCTGTTCAGGGGCAATATTGTGCTCTTAGTCACTTGTATACCTTGGAAACCAGGTAACTGGCCCTAAGAATCCTAGGGTTCAAGACAGTAATGTGCAGTGGTTGATGATGATGATGATGATATGGGTTGAGATAATCCACTGCACCTTTCCATTGGTGGCTAGCTGGTAGGATTGTCAAGAATAACAAAGACCATTGCAGTATTTATTCCAGCCGTATATGTTTTGAGTTTAAATCCTGCTGAAGTCAAATTTGTCTTTCATCCCTCCAGGGTTGATAGAATGAAGAATTAGTCGAGTACCAGGGTTGATGATATCAACTAACACCCTCCCCTCGAAACTTTTGGCCTTCTGACTAAATTTGAAACCATTAGTAAGTTGGTGTTTGGAACATAACTTAATAAAAAATATTCTTGCATAACAGTCAAGTTTTAAGCAAAACGCTTTAAAATGATCAGTTTTGTATTCTAGAATCTTGGGAAAATTTGTATCTTCCCCACCAAAAAATTAATTAGGCGCAGGAGTGGCTGTGTGGTAAGAAATTTGCTTCCCAACCACATAATTCCAGGTTCTGTCCCATTGCATGGTACCTTTGGCAAGTGTCTTCTATAGCCTTAGGCTGACCAAAGACTTGTGAGTGGATTTGGTAGATGGAAACTGAAAGAAGCCTATTGTGTATATGTATATATGTGTGTGTGTGTGTGTTGGTGTCTGTGTTTGACCCTGCAACCACTTTGTAACTGGTTTTGTTATGTTTACATCCCTATCAACAAAAGAGCTGATAAATTAGTATCAGGCTTAAACAATTTTAAAGTACTGAGGTCAATGTATTCGACCAAAATTCCTCAAGAATGATCAGTCCAATGATTGAAACAAGTAAAAGATGAAAGACAAATAATCACATTAAAGGGGTCAATTCTGTATTCTAGGACCTCAGGCTATCTCGGACAAATTGGTGCAAAGAAATGTTAATTAACGAAGCAGTGTTACAAAGCTTACAAAAGCTTTTCATTTCACCCACATAAAAATGCTTTGTTCCGTTCGTATAATGACCATGTTTCTCCAATATGAACCATTTCGATCACGTCCTTTGGAAGTGGTGGGCATGTTCTTTCAAAATTGTGGAGAGACATATGACTGTGACATTGTGTCAAATATACAAAAGAGTGTGACCACAAGAACAACAACAGCAATAGCAGAACATTTTTCTGCTTGTTTGATTTCTTATAAACATTGTAACATATCAACATAATGATGATAATAATAATTTCATGAATATTATGATTATAATAATCACTTTGTGATAATTATAATTAATCGGATTAACTTGATCCAGTGGTGTATAACAATATCTGATAGTCTGATCGATACCATGAATAATAATAAAGGAAGTGAAATAGAACCAGTACATGTGTTTATTATTGGCATAATAGCCCTCCCAACACACAACAAAATAAAAAATTCATGTTTTTCCTACACAAGTCCATGTTTGGTTATTGAAATGCTTGCTTAAATTTCTCCCAATCCCGAATCCTCTTTCCAAATTTGGACAAGACTCCCGTGTGCCTGCCCCACCACCACCACCACCACTGCCTCTTCTCTGCTGATACAACATGGAGGTTAACTAACCTCGATACAGTATTATTATTATTATTATTATTATTATTATTATTATTATTATTATCATTGTTATTATTGTTGTTTATGTGAGACTGGGAGCTCCAGAACTGTTATATTCTCTCATGTTTTATGTTACAATGAGAATAAAGGGGTTGGTTTTTGAGGGAATTTTTTCCACTGTCCAAGTTATTTGTCAGCAAACATTACATAAATAACAAAAGAAAACTACAAAATTTACAGAATACACACACACACACACACATACATTTTTCATGAAGCATCATTTGATATAAATGTTTAGAATATTTTTTTAGCCAAAACAATGCATATAAATTACATTGTTTTGGCTTAATATCTAAAACATATATATA
>NC_068982.1:186247597-186251601 GCF_001194135.2 Octopus bimaculoides | reverse complement strand
TCACACAGTAATTTAATGTTGTATTGTCATAACTTTGTCTTAAATATCATTTTGTGTTATTGATTTTTTTTTGTTTTCTTATTTATTTATTTATTTATTCTTTATATATATATATTTTTTTCATCTTCTGTATTTAAATCTAATTTCTGGTATTATATTATTTAATAGTTTTCCTTATAAATTTAAATCAATTAATTATGATTTATCAAAAATAAACCTCAAAAAGAAACAATAAAAAAACAGGGTCTCTTTCAATGAATTCTTATTTTTCTGTCTGTTTTAACTTCTATTTAATATTTTTTGAACACTTAACTACGAAACAAACCCTTTTGGTACCATATCTCCATTGAAATAAACTTCCTTTGTTTCAACTAACTTTGAAAATAACAAAGAATTTAGTAAAATCATCATCATCGTTTAACGTCCGCTTTCCATGCTAGCATGGGTTGGACGATTTGATTGAGGACTGGTGAAAAAAACAACAACAACAAAAGACCCTGCAAAACAAATATAAGTATATGAGTTCATTTTGCATTTGTTCTCTTCTTGTTCTGACATGGAAAAATCTAGATTATAAAGAATCTCGTGATGAAAATTAAAAGATCGCAAAAAAAACATATAACAGAGCAAAGACAGGAATGGAGAAACTGTAACAGTTGATCTATTTGGCAAATGTCCCACTAGGTTAATTACCTAATTGCATGTAATTTCTGTTAATGACAATATAATAACAGCCACTGCCATAGTAAACGCAACAAGCAACAACCGAATTTCTGATTAAATTTTGCAGAATGATTGTGGTTGTACAACCTGGAGAGATTGCAGGCTTTGATTGCAGTGAAGCTGCAATTTTGAACTTCAATTCTTTTTGTCAGAGCATAGTGTCTGGCTAATGCTTGTGGAAGTTTAACCCTTTAGCATTTAAACTAGTCATGTCTGGCCTAAATATTCTACCTGACAGATCTGGTCTCTTACCAGAACCCTTGAATGTCATTCTTTGAAGTTTTAAGAGTGTGTGATAATGCATGATTCCTGACTGGCTCCTATGCCGGTGGCATGTAAAAAGCGCCATCCGAATGTGGGTGATGCCAGCACCACCTTGACTGGCTCCCGTGCCAGTGGTATGTAAAAGCTCCATCCAAACATGGTCGATGCCAGCCCCCTCTGGCCCCTGTGCCCGTGGCATGTAAAAGCACCCACTACACTCTCGGAGTGGTTGGTGTTAAGAAGGGCATCCAGCTGTAGAAACTCTGCCAGATCAGATTGGAGCCTGGTGCAGCCTCCTGGCTTCCCAGACTCCAGTTGAATCGGCCAACCCATGCCAGCATGGAAAGCGGATGTTAAACGATGATGATGATGATGTGAATAAATAAGTATTGCATTTGACGGAGTAATCTGAATGCTAAAGGGTTAAAAGAAGGGTTGATTGAGGTCAGTGGTCTGAATTAGCTAACGACCCATCAACAAAATGTTCTTGTAATGCTGGCAGATGTTTAAAAGACGCAGCTGATAGAAACCACTTGGTTTGAATCAGCAAGTCATTCAGCCCCCTGACAGCAGGGGGTAGTCATCCTCATCATCATCATTATTTAACGTCTGCATTCCATGCTGGCATGGGTTGGACGATTTGACTGGGGACTGGCGAAGCGGATGACTACACCAGACTCCAATTTGATTTGGATGTTAGGAAGGATGCCCTTCCTAACACGAACCACTCTGAGAGTGTAACGGGTGCTTTTACGTGCCACGGCACGAGGGCCAGTCCGGTGATACTGGCAACGGCCACACTCAAATGGTGTATTTTACGTGCCACCTGCACAGGAGTCAGTGCAATATTTTGTTCACATGCCACTGGCACAAGTGCCAGTAAGGCAATGGAAGTTAGGAATTGAAGTTTTGTGATAACTGGGTTTTTGGGTAAGCTAGAAAGACTAGCTCAAGCTTTGTGGTTTCCCACCGTTTCCCTAGCAATGCCAGAAGCCAACAAGAGAGTCTCTGTTCTACTTTTAGTTGGTCACTTGACCTACTAGAAATAGCAGTAAATAACTCCTGAATGACACCCTGCTACCTTAAAACACCCCCTAAAAATGGACACATTGCATATCATAGTTGTCAGCTTGTCCCTCAAATCTGAGGACTGATTTCTCTGGGAGAGTATTTGGACCACTAGTGGTAGCAAATGTGGCTAACAAGGCCAATCTTCACATTTCATTGGCCACCTTTAAATGTGGGAATCAGTTGTAGATGGCTGCTGCCTGGCCTTCCGTTGCTGTTGTCTCTCCTCTTATGCTTTCTCTTTAAAACAATATTATGTTATTTATTTCTTTATTGTCCACAAGGGGGCTAAACATAGAGGGGACAAACAAGGATAGACAAAGGGATTAAGTCAATTACATGGACCCCAGTGCGTAACTGGTACTTATTTAATCGACCCCGAAAGGATGAAAAGTAAAGTCGACCTCAGCAGAATTTGATCTGAACTCAGAATGTAACGGCAGTCAAAATACCTATTTCTTTACTGCCCACAAGGGGCTACACACAAGGACAAACAAACAGATTAAGTCGATTATATCGACTCCAGTACGTAACTGGTACTTAATTTATCGACCTCGAAAGGATGAAAGGCAAAGTCGACTGCGGCGGAATTTGAACTCAGAACGCAGTGGCAGTCAAAATACCACTAAGCATTTCACCTGGCGTGCTAACGATTCTGCCAACTTACCTTTAAGACAATATTATGTTATTGTTTATGTTTTGTTGGTAGTTAGGATGTTAGGTTACAGTCATCTCAATATTCAGGGGTTCAAAGTTTGTCTGTTTCAGAGTTGATTTATTCATATACAAACATTATGTTGTTTTATTGTCTATTGTTTCCATGTTTGTTCACTTGAGTAACAAAATTACATTTCTTTCTCACCTGCCATTCTGGATTGGAGATTAATCTATCATTAATCCATTTCAAAGCCACAAAGCCTCTGGATATTTTCATGTAATATCTCATAATCCTCAACCAAATCCTAAAAAAGAAATTTTTGTTATTCTTCTGTCGTTAAAATAAATATGGCTTGTAATAAATTTCCTCTTTGTCTTCTGCAAAGTTTACCAGAAAGTATCATTACATGTGTATGTGAGAGTCATGTAGACATAATGTCTTTCTTTTGTCACTCTTTTGTCTTCAATCATTAAACTGCAGTCATGCTGGAGCACCCCCTTCCTTATTCTATCAGTCTATTTTGCTGAACTGCTAAATCATAGAGATATAAACACACCAACACTGATTCTCAAGTGGTTGTAGGACACAGACACACATGCATACAACAGGCTACTTTCGCTTTCGTCCACCAAATCTTCTCACAAAGCTTTGGTCAGCCCAAAGCTATAATAGAAAACACTTGCCCAAGGTGGCACGCAGTGGGACTGAACCCAGAACCATGTGGTTGGAAAATAAACTTCTTACCACACATCCACATTTGCCCCTAATAATAATAATAATAATAACCAGTGGAATCTTTTGCTCTGTTAGTAAAGATCGGTTGTAACTGGTTTCAATTTCACCATTTCCTTTGTTCTGTTCTTGACTAAAACTCAATGAAAAATTAGTGTAGGACACAGGCATGGTTGTATAGTTGGTCTGAGTTCAATCCCACTGAATGGTGCCTTGGTGTCTTTGACTATGGCACTGGGCCAACCTACGCTTTGTGAGTGGATGTGATACACAGGAAACTGTGTGGAAGCCTGTTATATGTGTGTATATATATATATATATATATATATAATAATAATATAAATAATATGTAAATATATGCATATATACATACATATATGTACATACCTACATATATATGTATATATACATTCATAATATGGGTACAGGACATCAAAAAACGTTAAACACAATGAGAAACGAAAACATAGAAAACGAACTTTTTTTCGAACAACGAAAGAAAAAACAGACAGAGAACCGAGACATGCAACATAAAGAATACACCCCTTCGTCAGTTGTC
>NC_068982.1:186242102-186246556 GCF_001194135.2 Octopus bimaculoides | reverse complement strand
GTACTTATTCTATCGGTCTCTTTTGTTGAATTGCTAAGTTATGGGGATGTAAACACACCAACATCGGTTGTCAAGTGATGTTGGGTGGGACAAACACACACACACACACACATATATGATGAGCTATTTACATTATTTACATTTGACAGATATTTGTTCTCATCTTGTTTGTTGTTAACACAATGTTTTGGCTGATATACCCTCCAGCCTTCATCAGGTGTCTTGGGGGAAATTTCGAACCTGGGTTCTCATTCCTAAGGAATTTTTCAATGTTATTATTATTATTATTCAGATCACTACCTGGAATCTTGACACCTGATGAAGGTTGGAGGGTATATCAGCCGAAACGTTGTGTTAACAACAAACAAGATGAGGACAAATATCTGTCAAATGTAAATAATGTAAATAATGTCCATAATTCCTCATCTTTTAAATATAAAACTGTATTATGATTCCAATAGTTTACTGAAGAAATTTTGTTCAAATTTTATGGATAAATAATGTCTTTTTTCACATTAGCAATAAATAACTCTGATGATAATATAGATGGTTTCCAATTTTTGCACAAGGCCGGCAGTTTCGGGGGAGGAGTAAAGTTGATTACATCAACGTCAGTGCTCAAATGGTATTTGTTTTATTCACCCCACTTTCCCCGCTGAAAGGATGAAAGGCAAAGTTGATCTCGTGGAATTTGAAGTCAGAATGTAAGGACAGATGAAACGATGCCAAGTATTTTTTGCCCAGTATGCTTACAATTCTGCCAGCTCACAGCCTTCCTCTGTGTATATATTAAAACTCACCTAGTCCAACCAGCGCAACTCAATCTGATAAAACAATAAAGAATGTAACCCAGTTAACATGTGTGTGTCTTAATACTATAAAAATAAACATGATGAGGCAAGCAGTCAGCAGCAGTCAGCAGTGCATTTTGCTACTCTACTCTGTCTACCATCGTATGTTAGTGACGATGATGTAGAGTTTGTGATAAAGACACTGAAAAGATAAAAACAAGGTCAGCTTCAGCAGAATTTGGAAATCAGAACATTAAGGAAGGAAATGCTGTAAAAGATGGGCTACAGCAAATATTCTGCTCAATACCATAGATTTGCTTATCGGTTGCTTGACCATAACCAGTTGAAGATGTCCCTTGGTAGCTGATGATATGTGCATCTTTGATCACAAGCAGAAGTAGTGGGGGAGCATCATAGCCACGTGTTGAGAGGAATTCTTTGAGGTTTGAATAATTCACCTCTGGAAACATTGGTGTTTTGTTCAACATCTTTAAACAACCCTTATTCGGGAACCTTTTGAGCAGGATGGGTTACTCGACCGGAAGAAAATTCTAACTGGGCCCCACCTGCAAGGTCATGCGCTGTTTATCTTGATATAAGGTCACCATGTCATGCACATATGGTTGTGATGCATGTGCCTAGTGTACCCTTATCAGACGGGTAGTCATGATGGGTATATTGGACTTCGTACATTTGTACCCCAGTGTCACTGATGGCATGCACTTCTCTCTCACTCACTCAATAATAATAATAATCCTTTCTTCTGTAGGCACAAGGCCTGAAATTTTAGGGGAGAGGGTAAGTTAGTTACATTCACCCCAGTGCATAACTGGTACTTATTTCATTGACCCTGAAAGGATGAAAGGTAAAGTCGACCTTGGTGGAATTTGATCTCAGAACGTAAGGATGGATGAAATGCCTCTAAGCATTTTGCCTGGCGTGCTAATGATTCTGCCAGCTCACCATCTTAGTAGTAGCAGTAGTAATAATAATAGTAGTAGTAGTAGTAGTAGTAGTAACAACAATAATAGAATGCTTGCAATGATGCAGCAGTTCAGTACATACACGGGTAAATGTTGCACACTTAGAACCTGCTCACAAAGAGAATTGGTAGGAACATAAACCTCCCAGAAGTTGTGCAGAAAGCTGAAGTCACTGTTCTTTGGAATTTCAGTGTTCAAACTGATTGGGAAATTTAACAGAACATCATTATGAAAAATTGCATTGAAAAGGCATCTTTTGATGAATGTTGCAGCCCTGGTTGACAAAAAAGCACAGCCTGATTGAAACCCAAGTACAAAAGGAGTAGGGTGTTTTTTTATCTTTTATTTCAGTCATTAGACTGCAGCCATGCTGGGGCACCGCCTTTGGGAATTTTAGTTGTTCAGATCAACTCCAGAACTGATTTTTTTTTTAAAGCCTGGTACTTTCTCTTTTGCTGAACTATCAAGTTATGGGGATGTAAACACACCAACACTGGTTGCCAAGTGGGAGACAAACACATGTAGATATATATATATGGTAGTCTTCTTCTAGTTTCCATCTGCCAGATCCACTCACAAGGCTTTGGTCGGTCCGAGGCTATAGCAGAAAACATGTAACCAAGGTGCGATGCAGTGGGACTGAACCCGGAACCATGTGGTTGGGAAACAAGCTTCTTACCACACAGTCACATCCGATGGATTATCTATCACTGAGTGATAGCTGAATTGTAGTTTTATTATATGTAGTCACATGGAGTATCTTTTGCAAAATGACTTAAGAGTTTTACTAAGACAATCATTTAATTCTGCCATAATAAACATCTAATTCATAATCTCATCTATGTCTTACCATTAATCTTGTTTACCTTTTGACTTTGTATTTGCACTAAAGACCGAGAAATAGCAACTAAGTGTCTCTCAAATCACATTTAGCATTTAAACCAGACATATCCGGCCCAAATACTTTACCTGTTTTTTGTTCAAACTGGCCAGATCCAGCCCTACAGTGTCATTCTAAAAACAAACAAGAGCACAAACCTCCGCCAAGGCAACACAAACATCCTCTCAATTATTAGCCAGAGATAATTTTTAATGTGATTGAAGCCAGTACCCACTGGCACATAAAAAGCACTCACAATACTCTCAGAGTGGTTGGCATTAGGAAGGGCATCCAGCTGTAGAAACATTGCCAGATCAGATTGAAGCCTGGTGCAGCCGCTGGCTCTCCAGACCTCAATCAAACCATCCAATCCATACCAGCAAGGAAAACGGACGTTAAACAATGATGATGATGATGATGATAAACATGTTAACCCTTTTGATACCATATTTCTATAGAATTGTATGGCTTTTGACTTAATTTTGAAATTATTGAAGAATTCAGTAAAATAACTGCCATTATTTAGTTGATATTTGGAACATAAAAATTTGATGAATAGTTTTAATTTAGATCACTTTAAAATAAGAAGTTTTTATCATAGAACAAACAGCCCTGGGTAGGTTGGTATCAAAAGGGTTAAATGAGAATGAGAATGACAAATATTGCTTTTATGAAAGAAATAAAAAATACAAAAGAAATTCAATATTTTAAGTGTTTATTTTGTCAGCAATTTAGTTTTGTATTCTTCCAATATTAATTTAGGAATCTGTGTAACAAACCATATATATTATCAATGAAATATAATGGTTCCTGATAATGGTTAATGATAATGATGATAAAACTAGAGCTAGAAATGAGACTTGATAATTAAATAACCAAGATACAAGATGGTAATTAATGAATGAACAAGAGCTTGTTTGTCCTCAATGTCCAATGTTATTAACTTCCTAAAATGAAAAGCTCCAAAACATTTCTTCACCAATCTCTCGCTCCGAAGCTTTCTTCTATAATAACTATTTGATTTTTAAAAAATTTAAATAATTAAATTCATATTAACTTAAAAAACAAACAGAAAAAAAAAATCTGCCTAAATTTGTTGGAAGAATACAATGTTTTATCCTTGGGTATCAAGTTTGGCACTTCAATGTCTTATGCAAAGTTTCATCCCAAAATAACATCTTTAATAATGAAAGAATGTCTTTTAAGATAATTTGCACACAGTCCCAATGAAAGCTATGGTTGACTTCTCTGCAGGTTTTGAATAACTGACTAGCGCTGTAGTTACACAAACAAAAATCTAGAAGTAAACCTCACACATTAATCTCTCCAGCTCCATAAACAGCACCTCCCCAACATCGTTAACAAAAATATATTTCAAAACTTAAAGAAGGTCTGACTAGCACAGAGGCTGTCTCCAAAATTTTGACTGGTCAATTCAGGAATATGTTATGATGCAAGGTTTTAAGGTCTATCTATGAAACCCGTAGGGTCTTCATCTTGGAAGATCGTTTTTGGATGGAATGTTAGGTTTACTTCCGACAAATTCACGTCTTGAGCTAGAGAAAAGAGACAAAAAGACAGAAATGTAATATATACATATATAAATTTATACAACAAAAAAATGGAATAAGCAATCTTTAATTACAAACTACAATTGTTTCTGTGCAGTGGAAACACCCGCAAGTTGCTGAATTTTTAGTCTCCAATCATTGCATTAATTATTTTATAAATAATTACATTAAAAAAAATGATTCAGCAGCTGCTGTGTGCCAGCATTTCCTGCTTTTAAAGCTGTATGAC
>NC_068982.1:186232630-186241509 GCF_001194135.2 Octopus bimaculoides | reverse complement strand
TATATATATATATATATGTGTGTATGTATATATATATTCGAGCAAGATCGTTGCCAGTGCTGCTTGACTGGCTCCTGTGCAGGTGGCACGTAAAATACACCATTTTGAGCATGGTCATTGCCAGTACCGCCTGAATGGCCTTCGTGCCTGTGGCACGTAAAAGCACCCACTACACTCTCGGAGTGGTTGGCATTAGGAAGGGCATCCATCTGTAGAAACTCTGCCAAATCAGATTGGAGCTTGGTGTAGCCACCTGGTCCACCAGTCCTCAGTCAAATCATCCAACCCATGCTAGCATGGAAAGCGGACGTTAAACGATGATGATATATATATATAATATATCACACACAACCACAGATACACATATACATGTATGTATACATTCATACATACACATGTATATTTATGAAAATGAAAGTAAATTTCTTTAATGAAATTAAAATAATCTCCACATTTTATGACAATGACACTGAAATAAATAAAGTACATACTCGGAAATATGCTCTCTTGATATCACGCGGCGTGACATTGTTAGCAGCCAGGTAGGTCCCGACGGCAGCCGCCCCTCCAAATGCTGAAGGAAAAAAATAAAAACAAAATATTAATTAACAACTCCAATTTTATTTGAAATAAAATACAGAAAACAATAAGCTAAACAGGAGGTTAATATCACTAAAACAAGGTGTCTAACTTGTTGCATGTTGGATTAATTTTTGAAATTATATATTAAGAGTGGCTGTGTGGTAAGTAGCTTGCTTACCAACCACCTGGTTCCGGGTTCAGTGCCACTGCAAAGCACCTTGGGCAAGCGTCTTCTACTACAGCTGTAGAAACATTGCCAGATCAAATTATATCCTAGAGCAGCCACTGGCTCTCCAGGCCTCAATCAAATCGTCCAACCCATGCCAGCATGGAAAACGGATGTTAAACGATGATGACGAAAGCAGTGTATTTCAACAGGAATATGGTAACAAAAGGGTTAAAATGATCTAAATTAGAAAGAAATGGTTTGGAGCAAGAGTCTACTTACCAAGTGGTATACCTAAACCATGTCTTAAGAGACTAGGGAATCTTCTGCCTACTAGAGCATAGAACCCAAGGCCACCACTGGCACCTAAAAGATAAGAATACACAAGATCAAAAAATCTATTCAAGAAAAAAAAAAAAAAGAAACAACAAACATGTGAGAAATAGTAACAATAGTTTTTTGAAGAAAATGTTTGTGTGTGTATATATATATAGGGGCAGAGAGCATGTTGCAAAAATGAAATTAGCAAAGTCAAGAATATTCAATTTGTGTGTCAATATATATATATATATATATATATATATATATATATATATATATACATATTTGATATATGTATAAAAGTTATATCTATATAACGTGTGTGTGTGTGTGCACGCGATCTTACATACAATGGCAATGTGTGTAGGTATTTACACATACATAGATCTATTATGAAGATACATAAATGTATTTAAGTAAAGGCAGACACTATCCAGAAAGCTTAGACTTTCAGACTGGGTTTGTATATCTTGCATCTGTTTTTTGTTTCAGTTAGTGAACTACGGCCAGGCTGGGGCACTGCCTTGAAAAGTTGTAGCCAAACAGATTGATCCCAATATTTATGTCTTAAAATCTGTTAAGTGGTGGTGGGGCACAAATAGAAAAATGCACATACATATGCATACATACACATGCATGCATATATATATATATATACACACACACACAGTCCCACCCGACTGTCTCCCCTGCTGGTGGCACGTAAAAAGCACCCACTACACTCTCAGAGTGGTTGGCGTTAGGAAGGGCATCCAGCTGTAGAAACCTTGCCACATCAGATTGGAGCCTGGTGCAGCCTCCTGGCTTGCCAGTTCTAAGTCAAACCGCTCAACCCATGCCAGCATGGAAAAGCGGACGTTGATGATGATTCAGTGTGACCAAACGAGACTTGGATATTAATCAACCCTCTTGTCCTTAGTTTACTCCTTTGGTCTTCTGCCAGTTGGGTTAGCTTGAAGAATTCGGTTTGCAATTCTTCCTTATAACAGCTATCGTATGTCCGTAGTACTGGAGCTTGTGACGTCTCAATGCAGCGGAAGTAGTAGCTCAACCTAAAGAGAGAGCCCAGATCTCTGAGGTACAACTTGTTGAGTAATATTATTCCATTTTGGTCATTAGCCAACATTCATTGAATATAGGTGAGGAAAGGCATGAATACCGAATTGAGTTTGGCATTTTTTACCAACTTCTCCTCTGTTTTTTTTTCTTTTCTAGGCACAAAGCCCGAAATTTTGGGGGAGGGGGCCAGTCAATTAGACTGCCCCAGTATGCAACTGGTACATAATCTATTGACCCCCGAAAGGATGAAAGGCAAAGTCAACCTCGGTAGAACCTCTCCTCTTCAAAGGATAGAATGCTGATGCTGGCAGAGTGATGGTGCCAGCACCTGCAATTCTGGTACCAAAGCAGTCTTTTGTCTTCCACCATTCATGAACATTGGCCCAGAGGTACAGAAACTGGTAACAAGAGTATTATTAGTTCTGTTTCCATTGGTTTTACAAATCAAAACCTTTAAACTGTAACGAATAGCTGTTGACTGTAACAGTTTAGTTATAAATATGCATCTGGCATAGCCGTGTGGTAAGGAGCTTGCTTACCAACCCCATGGCTCCAGGTTCAGTCCCACTGCATGACACCTTGGGCAAGTGTCTTCTACTATAGTCTCGGGTCAACCAAAGCCTTGTGAGTGGATTTGGTAGATGGAAACTGAAAGAAGCTTGTTGTGTATATGTGTGTTTGTTCCCCCATCACTGCTTGATAACCCTTGTTGGTGTGTTTATGTTCATGTAACTTAGTAATTAGGCAAAAAAGACTGATAAAATAAGTACTAAGCTTAAGAAACAAGTCCTAGGATCAATTTGTTCAACTAAAACCCTTCAAGGTGGTGCTCCAGCATGGCTGCACTCAAATGACCAAAAGAAGTTAAAGAATAAAAGTATGTATATAATGTATGTATGTATATATATGTATATATATTACTAATAGATGTTCGTAGAACTTATCTTGGGATTTATCTCCCACTGGTTGGTCATCGATTTTGATACCAGATTTACTTACATAGCAATTGTATTTGAGGAATGCAAGTGTGGCTGTATGGCTAACAAGTTTGCTTTCCTAACCATTTGATTTTTGGTTCAATGCTACTGCATGGCACCTTGGTCAAGTGTTTTCCACTACGGCCCCAAACTGACCAAAAGCCTTGTGATTGGATTTTGTAGATGGAAACTGACAGCCTGCCCTGGATGTGTTACTGTTTCCTTGCTTTGACATCATGTGATGGTTGTAAATGACAGCCATTGTCATATAGGCAGTGTCCGTTGCTAGTCTTCCTTGGAAAGATGTCTGGCCATGGAAGACATTACTTTGCTTAGAAACAAGGGGAGCGGGCGACTGGAAGGGTATCTATCCAGCCATAGAAAATCAGTCCTAATTAATTCTGTTCAACCCATGTGAGCATGGGAAAGTGGAATTTAAGACAAGGATGATGATGACAAGAATAATTCTTATTTCTTTATTGCCCACAAGGGGCTAGAGGGGACAAACAAGGATAGACAAAGGGATTAAGTCGATTACATCTACCCCAGTGCGTAACTGGTACTTAATTTATCAACCCTGAAAGGATGAAAGGCAAAGCCGACCTCGGCGGAATTTGAACTTAGAACATAGCGGCAGACGAAATACACCGCTAAGCATTTCGCCCAGCATGCTAACATTTCTGCCAGCTCACCGCCTTAAAGAATAGTTCTAAGAACTACAAAATTTATATTCAATATCAACTTTGAATTACATGACATTCATAATAAACAAAATAAACTGCCCCACTAAATACTGTATGTGCAATGCTTGTGGATACTACATGTGTGTGCATGTGTGTGTGGGTGGGTGGGTGCTTAGATATGAGAGAAAGAGAGAGTATGTGTGTGAGAGTGTGTGTGTGTGTGTGTGTGTGTGTGTGTGTGTGTGTGTGTGTGTGAAAAAGGAAGACAAATTGCTAATTTCAAGATTTGCTTTAGATGATTAATTTAAATGTTAACAAAAAATATTTCAAAAAATTATAAACTTATCAATTTAAGGAATTATGTCAAGGTTTTCTAAAATTCTAAGAACAGTTCAGAACAAATAAAACAATGAGTTTTAATTTCACTATTAGCATCACCATCATTATTTTATTACTATTATTATCAACCATTATGTCCACTTAAAAAAAATCCCACTAACATTATTACTTACTAGATGTAATAGATCTGCAGAAGAGCTATTTGGCAACATATTTTAATCAGAGTGAACCCATAAGCTTTAAATATTAATATTTACCAGTAATTATAACACTTAGACAATTGTTAGTATTTAACGATCAAACTAAACATATTGAATCCAATAGAATGAAGTAGTGTTCTAATGTAGAGCTAATGATAATAATAATAATAATCCTTTCTACTATAGGCATAAGGCCTGGATTTTCTGGGGAGAGAAACAGATGACATTGACCCCAGTAGTCAACTGGTACTTAATTCATCGATTCTGAAAGGATGAAAGGTAAAGTTTGACCATGGCGGGATTTAAACTCAGAACGTAAAGATAAATGAAGTACCACTAAGCATTTTGCCCAGCGTGCTAACGATTCTGGCAGCTCGCCGCCTTCAATAATAATAATAATAGTTTCAAATTTTGCCACAAGGGCAGCAATTTTGGGGGAGTGGTCAAGTTGATTTCATCAACCCTAAAAGGATGGAAGGAAAAGTTGACCTTGGTGGAATTTGAACTCAGAACGTAGCTCCAGATGAAATACTGCTAAGCATTTTTCCCTGCATGCTAATGATTCTGGCAGCTTGGCACCTTCAATAATAATAATGATATTAATCTTTTCTACTCTAGGCATAAGGCTTGAAATTTTTGGGGAGGGTTCTAGTTGATTATGTTGACCAAGTACTCAACAGGCACTTATTTCATTGACCCCCAAAACAATGAAAGGCCAAGTTGACCTCAATGGTATTTTCAATACAGAATATAAAGATGGATGAAATGGCGGTGCTAAGCATTTTGATGAGACATTTTGTCTGTCTTTACATTCTGAGTTCAAATTCTCCTGAGCTTGACTTAAAGTTGAAATAAGTACCAGTTAACCACTGGGGTCAATGCAATCAACTAACTCCTTCCCCCTAAAACATCAGGCTTTGTGCCTACAGTAGGATTATTAGTGTCATCATTATCATTGTTCTTTTTTTCCTTCTTCTTCTTATTACTACTTTTATTATGCAAAACGACAAAAAAATTCTGTTGCGAGAATGCCACAAGTTCATTTCTGATGCGAATGTTATTCAATCAATACAACCAAAGACCAACCAATATTAATTGCTGTTGACAAACAACCAGTAAATTCACTGGGAAAATGTTAAGAACACCACCTGTGACCCAGATGAAAATTCTTCTAAAGTTCTATGGTCAGTGGAAAAAACCCAGTGAAATGTCAACAATTTGGAACAGGCAGGCATTGAAGAATGTGGCAAATGACCTTGTTAAAGACATGTTGTAAAGTTAACATTCCATAAATAATGGAAATTAAGGTCATTATTATTAATTAAAATTATGAGCAAACAAATGAGGTTTTAAAATATTTTATATAAGATGTAATAAGGAGTAACTTTAAAAATTATCAATGGAGTATGCTGATTAATTTTATAAATAATCACATGGATGCCTAGAATTTAGTTTTATCCTAAAATACTGTTTATTAGTGAAACATTAATTTTGCTTACAAGTTATAGAGATTCTTCTGAGATTAGTCTTAAAAAATTACTATAGATTTGAATTCTTAGAAATAATAATTTCATCTTAAAATACTATTTATTAGTGAAACTAATTTTGTTGACAAGATAATGGGGATTTTTCTAAATCTACTCTCAAAAATTTATCCCAGGAAAAATTTGATAAAACAATGGGATTATAATAAATTTATTGATGAGTTATATATATTTATATATCAAGGAAGTGTATATTTAGTTTGAAAAAAAATGTAAATGACAAGAAAAAAATGGTTAAACTTATTTGAAAACTATATTTAAAAAAATATATATGGAAAAAAAAAATAGCTTATATGATATTAAAATTTTAATGAAAGGATAAAATTTGAACACAAGATAGGTATAGAAGGAGGAGGAGAAATGATATTTTACAGGTTGGCACCTCATGTTGGATACAAATATGCCAGGAAACTTCAGTAGCCGTGGCGTCGCCAGTGTGATCACCAGCTTGGTGTTGGCCAAAATCCTCTCATCTGCAAGAAACTGAATGTCAGCACCAAAACTGAAGTCAACAACCTAAATCTTGCATTCAAAATCCATTCATTCAGAAAAAAACAATGTCATTCAAATAGCAGTTCATTTGGATTCCAGAAAATAAAAAAATAAAACCATTATTTTTACAAATATATATATATTTTCCCAATTATGTAAAACTGGTTTCTTAAATTTTCTTTCTCTTTTTAACTATAGAATGAAATTACAAAAATAAGAAAAAGGAAATTTTGAAAATGTTTTCACACAATTTTTCACTGTTATTTAAATGAACTGGTATTTTTATATACAACAGACAGCAATCATTCACACCTAATACTATAACTACTATTGACCATAGTATACATGTATTTAACAGAATGGAACAATGAGGACATTTTCAATTTGGGTTGTAGACATATATATCAACCTTGGGCAGGTCAAGATTTGGGAGCAAATGTTGGGGAGTGGGGGAGAGGAAATATTTTTTTTTATAGAATTTCACTTGGAACATATTTTTTTCTTGTTGCACCAGGTATTTGAAATAATTACCAAGAGATTGTTCAGCACAGAGTGTCTATAAATAACCAATTAACATTATATACAACTTAACAACTAACGACTTAATTTATATACAATGTCACACGTCCTCAATTTTTAATTAAAAAAATTAGATTTTTACATGAAAAAATCTGTAGGAAAGACATTTTTACAACAACTTCAAATGGCTAAATTATGGAACTAATTTACTAATAAAATTCCAAGCTAGGAAAATAAATTAATACTTTATAATACATTGAGACTGAAATTAATTAAATCTTAACACCTCAAGACTCTTTAATGTCTATGGCATTGGTGTGAAGAAGTAATTATTCAGTGTAGGCATAAACTTTAGTCAATTTATACTGCAGGGTTTATATCTCCAGGCAACAAATGAAATGAAATGGTTTTAGATTAAATTCTCATTGAAAGAATTTCAAAAATTAACTACCAAGCAATATATGGCATTGATAGACGTATTCAATAAAACAATTATTTTTAAAATTGCTTCCTTGTTTTGGAATAATTCAAAATTTACTGACAGGAATTTTTTTCTTCATATCACAAAAGTCATTTGATGATGACTAACAAGCTTAAATATATTTCTGTATATTTATACACACTTAAATGTGTATATATATAATATTCCAGATATGTCAGTTGGTGTGTTTTTTGAAATGACTAAACACATCACCATGGAATAAATAGCAAGATATTTATTCATCATGTCACTTTATATATAATTAGAATTGTTTTAGGAAAAAAATATAGTTTTCAGCAGGAAAACTGATAAAAATAAATAAGAAAAAAACTTCAAAAAAAAAGTTAAAAAAAGAGTAAAAAAAAAAAGTCTTGTATTTTTTATTTGTTTGCCTAAAGATATGTAACTGCTGCAGCATTGAAAACATAATCAATATTTCGAGTGGAAATGTAACTATATGTACAACTGACTCTTTCAAGGTAAGAAGAAAAAAAAAAAGGAAGTACAGTAATAAAATTTTAAATTTTACACAAAATTTGGGTGGGGGAAAAAAAATTATAAAAAATTCCAATTTCGTGATTGAAGGTTGTAAAAAAATATGCAAAAACATTTCTTTTTAATATGATTTTAAAATATTTTTTTAAAATATACAAATAGAAAATTATACAAGATTCAGTTGTACACGCAGTTCACAAATTCACTATACAAACCTTAAACGCATAAAATTTTATTTCAGACCTTACCAAATCGAATTAAAACCACATTACCTGGTGCAACCGTTATATATAAAAAGCTATGATGTTTGTGTTTCACAGAATGTGTAATGGTAAACCCAAAAGACTGGTTTTATTAAGGAAGTAAAAGAAAAAAAAGCAAGTAAATTGTAAAACCATTTTTACAGGAATTCTGATGTGTCCGTCATCTAATAATTTTTTTATCAGTTTTATCAGTTTTGTACAGAAGATTATTGCTTGTTGATGAAATAATCAAATTTCAAAAGGTACAACAGCAAATAGAAGTTTCACCCAGTTGTACATATATATTGAGAGAGAAAGAGAGAGAGGACTGCAATATTTTGTTTAAATAATGTTAGCCATATTATAGTCACACAAATTTAAATGCATTAGCCATTATTTAAGTGTAGGGTTATTAAGACAAGAATAATTGTAGCTCGACAACGAATAATACATATGTGAGAAAAAGATGTTACTTTAATTAATTGCACCTAAATGTTAACGAATTATACTAATTGTTATTTTAGAGACTATTTCAAATAAAGATTAGTTTTTGGTTTTTCTTTTTAAAGTTGTTAAACAGAATTAAATTATGAGATTAATTAAGACTACCAATCCCAGTACATGACTGGTACTTTGAGGTTGTCCTTGGCGGGATTTAAACTCAGGACATAGAGAGACGAAACAAATACCATGAGGCACTTTTCCCAATGTTCTGATGATCCAACGCTTCAAATAATAATTGCTGGACTTGTGCCAAATGCCAAAATTTGAAATTATTG
>NC_068982.1:186230862-186232429 GCF_001194135.2 Octopus bimaculoides | reverse complement strand
TTAATGGCACAAGGTTTTAAGAGGGGGTGGGTGTTAGTCGAGTACACCGATTCCGGTACTCGACTGGTACTTTATTTTCTGACCCTGAAAGGAAGGCTAGCCAATTTGACCTTGGCAGTATTTAAACTTAATAATAATAACAATAATTTCAAATTTTGGCATAAGTCCAGCAATTTTAAGGGAAGGGGCAAGCTGATTACATCAACCCCAGTGCTCAACTGGTACTTGTTTTATTGACCCAGAAAGGATGAAAGGCAAAGTCTAACTTGGCAGAATTTGAACTAGTACCGTAGTTCATCGACTAGTACCTTATTTCATTGGCTAGTACCTTATTTCATTGGCTAGTACCTTATTTCATTGGCTAGTACCTTATTTCATTGGCTAATACCTTATTTCATTGGCTAATACCTTATTTCATTGGCTAATACCTTATTTCGTTGACTTGACAAGTACTGTATTTCATTGGCTAGTACCTTATTTCATTGACAAGTACCATATTTCATTGGCTAGTACCTTATTTCATTGGCTAGTACCTCATTTCATTGACTAGTACCTTATTTCATTGGCCTCAGAAGAAGTAAAGATAGAAACTATTTGCTACACTATTTTCATTATTTGTAATGTACAGTTAAAGAGGAGCATCTGTTTGTAAAATTCTGTCTCAGGTAATCTGCACTAATCCATACATGCGTGTGTGTGTGTGGGAGCAGAAATTTATGGAGGGATGCTGTTCCTTAACCTGTTTTCCAAGTAAGGGATTTCATTCTACAAGTTGTAACGAGTCAAGTTTGATTTAATCAGAGTATTGGAAGAAGAATTACTACAGCCAAAAGTATTTTTAGACTTGTAAAAAGTGTTTACATAATGTCCAAAGCAAACAGCACGAGAATCACTTATTGATTTATTGCATTGGTAAAAAGCCACAAATCAACTCTGGCCGTATTTGACTGCTGTTTTAATTTTATCAATCCTGGCAGAAAGATAAGAAGTTGAGTCAACTTTGGCTTTAAATTAGACCAAAGAACAAAAATAACATCTCTGTCTTTTTCATGATTGATGAGAGAAAAAAAGAGAAAAAGAACAGAACACTTAGAGTTGGTGCAACTATTTGCAAACTAAAAGTTATTTAAAATACTACAGCTACTAGTCTGACTACTATTAATAATAAAGATAATAATAATAATAATAATGATATCAAAATTAAAAGAAGAGTGCCATTGTTATCTAGTGTTATCTGTGTCTTCAACAGGTTCAAAAAATAATTTTGTCAATCTATTTCATTTTGGTTAATATATATATATATATAAAGGATTAATAATAATACAGTATTGGTTGATATCATTTGACAAGGCAAACAGCCAGCTATGTTTTATTTAGAATGGTAAATAAGATGGGAGAAAAACATAAATACAAAAAAAAAAAAATTGCGTTGTTTTTAGAGTTTTAATCGAACCGCAATAAAATAGTTGTATGCCTTATGATGTCTCTAAATAGTTCCATATCTTACGTTCAGTGGAGATGTCAACTCAGCAAAATTTACGATATTAACCCTTTTGGTATCAACCCA
>NC_068982.1:186228737-186230180 GCF_001194135.2 Octopus bimaculoides | reverse complement strand
TTAATGTTTAAAAACTTAGCCTCAAGGGGGCTAATGGAGGCAATGAAAGGAATTGGCGAGGGGAGGAAAGGGTCGGCAAAAAGGAAGTCCTGTACATACCCAAAGAAAAAGCTGCCATGGACATCACAACGGCCTGCTCATCTGGACTCTGTAACAGAAGAACAGTAAACAATTTGTTTTCAAATAAACACCAAGGACATTTTCATCTTGTACACGGTACCACAAGCAATTAAATACCAATTCTTTTATTTGTTTCAGTCATCTGACTGCGGCCATGCTGGAGCACCGCCATTAGTCGAGCAAACCGACCCCCCAGGACTTATTAAGCCTAGTACTTATTCTATCAGTCTCTTTTGCCGAACCGCGAAGTTATGGGGAGGTAAACACACCAACATCAGTTGTCAAGTGATTGTGGAAGTGGGGACAGACACAAATACATACATATATAGGTATACGACAGGCTTCTTTCAGTTTCCATCTCCCAAATCTACCCACAAGGCTTTGGTTAGCTTGAGGCTATAGTAGAAGACACTTGCCCAAGGTGCCCTGCTCTAGGACTGAACCCGGAACCATGTGGTTGGAAAACAAGCTTCTTACCATACAGCCACGCCTATACATATATATATAATATACATACACACCCTTGACTCACTTGCTCTATTCTACTTCTTTTTTAATCGGAGTATCCATGTATCTACTCTACATCAAGACACCTATCTCTGTCTCTCTGCATCTTTAATCACTTGTCAAATGGCACAAAGTCAACCCCTCACTATTACTAGCTCCTCCCAGCTGAAGGGGGATTTTGTTTTTCTAGTTACTGGACGACCCTGTTGATGTTAGTGCCACATAAAAAAAAGCACCCGATACACTCTGTAAAGTGACTGATATTAGGAAGGGCATTCAACCATAAAAACCATGCCAGAAGAGACAATGGAACCTGGTGTGGCTTACTGGCTTTGCAAACTCTGGTCAAACCATCCAGCCATACAAGCATGGAAAATGGGCGTTAAATAATGACGATGTTGGTGATGTACCCTTGTCTTTACACGATGGTTGTAAGGGGGCACCACCATCGTTTGCTGGGAAATATGTAAAAGTTGACAACAGGAAAAGCATCTAGTTATAGAAAATCTGCCTCAACAAATTCCGTCCGACACATGCCAGCATGGAAAAGTGAACGTTAAACTATGACGATGACACATACACATATGCACGCACATATAACTAGAAGTACACACGCCGAAATTCTGGTTTAAGCACCCCATATAACACCTCCATAACTATTTAAAAAAATTTTTTTTTGTATTCTCAGAAAATTATTTTCGAATGTGTTCTACGCACAGGAATTCATACAATTATTAAAAAAGAACTTTTTTGTGTGTGTGATCTAAGGTCGATTTAGCTCTTGTTTTTAGCACATCTCTCGACTACCTTCCTCGT
>NC_068982.1:186226084-186228083 GCF_001194135.2 Octopus bimaculoides | reverse complement strand
ATGTAACAACAAACAAGTTATATAAACGTATACATTTATATGTATATGTTTATAGACACACATATACACGTATACATAAACACACACACAAGTGTACCAACATGTAAAAAATTATATACATATAAATATATGCACATTCAGTCGCACATCGCAGCACAGACAGACATACAGATATGTCTATATGCAGGCATTCAAACTCTACCGTGCAGAGGAAAATAGTTCTCCAGGGCTGCATAAATTATCAAAAGCTGCTTGCTGCATTAATACATAGCAGCAGTTACACTGCACATGTAGCTGCAAATGGCAAGTCTCACTCTCTCCAACACGCAGTGTGTGTACGTGTGTCTAAACAGACACACACACACACACATGCAGAAACAGACACATACACACACACATGCAGAAACAGACACACACAAACACACATGCAGAAACAGACACATACACACACACAAGCAGAAACAGACACACACACACACACATGCAGAAACAGACACATACACACACATATGCAGAAACAGACACATACACACACACAAGCAGAAACAGACATATACACACGATCTTTTAGATTGTGATAATGTTCAAAACATGGGGAAATATTAATTGTACCTGATAAAATAAATTTGTTAGATTAAGAAAACAACAAATAGGGTTTTTTTTAAAAACATTTTATTCAACATTTGTCCATTTATTGTAGCGAAGCTGGAATGTCAGAAACTTAGACATGTTAATTAGGAATGAAGAATTTACAATCAGACATGTTTAGTAGGAATGAAGAATTTATAATCAGACATATTTAGTAGGAATGAAGAATTTACAATCACATTATCTATGGACAAAGAATGATATCCTCTCTCTACTTACGCATATATAGACAAACACATAAAAGAGACTGTGTGTGTGTGGTGTGTGTGTAGATGAAAAATGTTTTTATTTTTCATTCCTTTTCGAAATTATACTTAATTTTGTGGTGTAGAGCTTTGGCTGCTCTTTCTAGCGGGTCAGATGTCCTTTTATGGGCATCTCTAATGTGTATTAAATGTACACTGTATTTTATATATACACACACACATACATATTCGCCATTCTCTCTATATTATATATATACATACACATTCGACATTCTCTCTCTCTTT
Organism: Octopus bimaculoides; assembly: GCF_001194135.2. NCBI lineage: Eukaryota > Metazoa > Mollusca > Cephalopoda > Octopoda > Octopodidae > Octopus > Octopus bimaculoides. The sequence continues at coordinate 186,226,944 of NC_068982.1, read as the reverse complement.
ATTTTATATATATATATAAATATATATATATATATACACACACACACATTCAACATTCTCTCTCTACATTATATATATATATATATACAATATATATATACACACACACAATTATATTCTATGTCTACTGTGTACAAACAAACATACATATACACACGCAATCTTTGTGCTATGCGCCCCCATGGAATGAATAATATATATATATATATATATATATTCATTCCATGGGGGCCAAAGCTCAAAAATAGCTGTCCGGTCACTTAGAAGAAGGAACTTGAAGACAGCCAACGGCTGTTATATATAATGTGTATGCGTGTGGACACATACATACACACACACACATTTATATATTTATATATGCGATCTGACGGTTTCATCAACAATGGTGTTCCACTGTCACCATTAAGTCGCCATTAACGAATTCTTTGTAAATCACGTAAATGGCTTTAACCCTAATATCCTGTTCCTTTACAAATAATTTAATAAGAAACACTGAAGTGAAAAGACAATTCCTTCTTGTTCAGAAGGAGTGGGAAAGGTCTTGAATATCTGTAATGAGGCACTTAAATAGTGTGAATTTTTGTGTTCAACGCAGAATGGACAAGCAGCCATTTGTGTTCATATATTGCCTTACATGTAAACCTTGTCACTTGTTTAAATCGTGACATGAATAAACACAGACACACTGCAGGACTTTGAACACACTAATAGACACTTACGTTAAGACTTGGAATTCGTATTTAAGCCTTTCTCTCTCTCGCATATAAATCAATATAGACACGTACATATATATATATATATATATATGTGGTGTGTGTGTGTGTGTGTATATATATATATATATATATATATATATATAT
>NC_068982.1:186222133-186225955 GCF_001194135.2 Octopus bimaculoides | reverse complement strand
TATATATATGTGTGTGTGTGTGTGTGTGTGTGTGTGTGTGTGTTTGTCCCCCCACCATCGCTTGACAACCGATGCTGGTGTTTATGTCCCTGTAACTTAGCAGTTCGGCAAAAACGACCGATAGAATAAGTACTAGGCTTACAAAGAATAAGTCCTGGGGTCGATTTGATCGACTAAAGGCGGTGCTCCAGCATGGCTGCAGTCAAATGGCGGAAACAAATAAAATAATATATACAGACACATACGTGTGTGTGTGTGTGTGTTTAGAAACACGATCCATCTTTTAACTCGGACCATTTTCAGAGACCTCAGTTACAGAATATTTCACTTATGTTTGCTATTCTTGTTTAGCCCCAGGCCAACCATTAATTATCAGACAGACCTATGATCACAAGTGCCCCGACTATGACCGTACAGTCAGACTGACACACCTTATATCTAGAACCAAATTACTCAATGTGTCCTTCCCAGTGACATTACGATGTGATGTCAGAAAGATTTAGTTGCTACTTCTAGCAGGCAACAGCACTCATTATACAACAGAATCCACCCATGTTGTATGCTCCAGATTCCAGCAGTCTTGTAATGGTGCTACCAGTAATCAATACCAACAATCTCACTTATTCTTCTCTTCCTTCTATTTGAATATGTTTGACCATTTTTATAATGCTAGTTATGCACATATAATTATTCCTTATTTTACCATTTTGGCATCCGCAACTCCAAGACGGGCCAGAACTAGAATTAAATTTAATATTCATTAATAAAAGATATATATATATATATATATATATATATATATATATATATATATATATATATATATATATACTACGCAATGTAAATAACATGTTAAAAAAATGTCGAAGACAGCTTCATACATAATCTTGTATATATACATTATTGTATGCACACATATACACCCACGTATATACGTGCATGCAGTATACATGTATATGCATATTATGCATTATACGTGCACACACATAATCAATGAAGGTTGTCGACATGTATTACCAATAATGCATTCCAAAATAGGAGGTCGATCGATTGGCAGAAATAGGAAGGCGGACCGAATTATTTTGCGGTATTTCTACCGTCTCAATGCATCTTGCCTGGATAAACTTAACCTCTTATCTTTAAATATCGATAAAAACCCAGCCAAGTGCTGCGACCGATTCCTCTGTCTGTCTGTCTCTATGAGAAGGACGTTGGGGGAGGGGAACCACTCACAGCATTCTTCTACCATTTCTTCCAAGACAACAGAGAATATGGTTCTTAGAGGTTCTGGTTATAATTATGATAATGATGATTAAAATTTCCCCTTGTATTTGTTCATTAATTCTATGAAAGAAAAAAAAAAATTGTAATGTTATGATTTTATACAATTCTTTATACAATTCTAAATTTTTATGATAAAATTGAATTTACCACAGATTATAGAATTATTTGGGAAATTACAAAAAAAAAAAAATTAGTGAAATATTAAAGAAAAAAGCCCCACCTGTCTTTGTGTGCCTATACATTATATATATGTGTGTGTGTGTGTGTGTGTGTGTGATCTATATATATATATATATATATAGACGACTATGCGTGGAATTTTTCTTAAGTAGGTGCGGAAATCTCCATAACCAGCTAAACCGATCGAGGGCTGCTTACATATATCTTATTACCCCAAGTATGTGTGTGTGTGCAATCAATATTTATCTATCAATCAATTTATCTATTTATCTATCTATCAATCAATCAATTTAGTTAGTTACGATTTGTTATCTGGAAGAAGAGACAATAATTAAGGAAAGAAGAGAGTAAAACAAAGAACAAAAATCAGGGGATAGAAAGATTAAGAGAGAGAGAGAGAGAGAGAGAGAGAGAGAGAGAGAAAGAGAAAGAGAAAGAGATTAAACAACAGAGCAGGCAGTAAAATCTCTCTACCACAATGTGTAGAATACACTTGTTTTATTCATCAATTTCATGTATACACATATTGCCATTGATGTACACTTGTGTGTGTGTGTGAGAGAGAAATCTATACAGTATGTATGCGTGTGTATTTATTTTGTATCCTTAACTGAAATACATGTAGAGTAGTAGAATTATTGTATTGTTTAATGTAGTCCAGTAATGCCTAGCAACGCACGTATACATAATCAAGTAAAAGAAATTGTTGTCCACCACCACCACCGCCGCCGCATATATTAGATAAAAACGAAATACTGACCATCCTACCCCACCAAAAAACTGAGATAGAACCATCTACTCCACATCATATACAAACAATCTAAGCACTTCCAAACCAAACCTAACCCTTTCTCTCAACATCTAGTTCTCCAATTCTTTGCAAGTCTGAATATTCCTGGCAGCAGATGAAACCGCTATTCCTGCCATAAATTACATCTTAATTACCATTATGTTTATGTTTGTGTGTGTGTGTTAACTATTGGGTCGTGCTGAAAATTTTAAAATGTCTAAACACCTTAAATAGAATTAAGGTTTTCGAGTAAATAATTGCTAGCTAAACTGTACTGTTGTTATCAATAAGATATATTCATTTATTGCAAGTACAAACATGAGAAAGTTTGCATTATTATTTAATTTTATTTTAATCTAATACAATATTTTAGTCGTCATTATTCCATTATCATGAAATTTCAAAAATGAAATAAAGGTAAAATTATAATTATTGTACCGATTATATAAAATGAATCAATTTTATACAACAATGGCAAATGTATTTTTCCAACATTGTCATAAGAACTTTCATTTGGTTTCGACCAAAATGGGGAGAACTAGACTATGTTATGTTGAGTAATTACAACAGTTTAATTACAACAGAGTAATTTAAGTTAAGGTACTGTAGTCGTCTGATTACTTCCTATTGTGATCGTGTAACCATTTGAGAATTACAGTTGTTGTAATTATAAATATATGTCGATCTTTCGAAGATAGTCTCACATAGAAATTTTTTTGTTTCCTTAATTTTTTTTTTTACAGTTGAATAGTGAAAAAACAAGGTCTCTCTCTTTTACACATACATACGTACGAAGGATCTACGTACATTTATAATTACAATAATTGAAATTTGTTTAGAGCCGAATATTTTCTAACCCTCACAGTTTTACATACAAAGTACTCTTTTTTTTTCTTTCCTTGTTTGCATATAATTATCATTAGAAACCAATTTATTTAACAGTAGACTCCCAAATTTGAAACCAGTTCAATAAATACCATTTACGAAATTCTCGTCCTTTGAGTCACTTTGTAACTTCTGCTGATTAAATATACAAATATGTTCTGAATTCTATTTAATCTTGTTTTGCCCTAACACACAAGGTACATCGTCTTTATGCCTGATCGTGCAGCAGGGTAATTAAGATCAATTTAATTAAGATCAAAGGTACAGTTCTGCTATGACTACCAGCATTGTTTGGTTATTTAGGACAGTCGTATCTAAGACTTCAATATTCAATGTCGGAGAAGGTAAAGAATACGCACACCCGGTGTTAGGGGTTAGGGTTTCGTATTAGGGCTTTTGTTACGCCGAAAACCGGTGGTGTACGTATTCATTACGTCCGCCTTCAATGTCATTACCACTATCATCACCAGACGCCCTTCCTACTTTTAAGTACAATACAGAAAAGACGGGGGTGACGGGGGACATTTTTGATTTTTACTTGTTTCAATCATTAGACTGCGCCCATGCCGGAGCACCGCTTTGAAGAATTTTAGTCTAAGTTTTTTTTAAAGCCTGGTTACAAAATACACCGATAGAATTCATCGGTCTACTTTGTCGAACCGTTAATTTAAGGGGGGGGGGAC
>NC_068982.1:186215232-186222123 GCF_001194135.2 Octopus bimaculoides | reverse complement strand
GTCGAACCGTTAATTTAAGGGGGGGGACGTTAATATACAACACCAGGTGGTGGGGGACAAACGCAGACACACACACACAAACACAGATATAAATCCAACGGGCTTCTTTCAGTGTCCATCTACCAGATCCACACGCACAAGAAGGTACCCTGCACATTGAGTGATCACGTAGGGGGAAACATTAACTAGGGACCATCAATTCGATACTTTCAGTAAAGCCATAGAAATAAAATGCATTAATTAAAAATTATAATTAATACAATATCAGTATGGATCTGCCTTGATTTATGCTACATATTACACATATTGAGTGTATATTGAAAGATATATTAAACATACATAAATGCATAAATTTCAATATATAATCGATGAATGTAATGTTCAATAGATAAATCTCACCTTGTCTGTATTACATGTGATATCTTCAATAATTGTTTGCAACGAAGGACAAGCCATTTTTTCTTTTCAATGTGATTGATTTATATGGTTTGTATATTGTATTTATGTTGTTATTTATGACTGGTTTTTCCTGTCAAAGCCTGTAAACACGGATCAGAGACCAACACGAACGATGCACACACCTTCGAGGAGATCGGAGAAGTGATAAGACTGACAGAGTGATAAGAGTGACAAGAGTGATAGCAATAGAATAACATTAATTATGTGTGACGTTCCGTAACCTGATTGGCTACTTCGTTTACACTGTCATATTCGTTTACATGACAACACTAACCTCCTCTCCCTCTCTCTTATCTTCATGAAATTCCTTCCAGCCTCATTATAAATGTATTTCACTCCTCCCCAATGTATCTCTTAGTATGTCTTTCATTTCTCCCTTTTCTCTTTTAGCCTCTCTCTAACCTATTTTTTTCTCCGTCTTAGTGTCTCTCTATTTCTTCTATACCTTTCCCTCTATCTTTTAGTATTTATTTCTCTTCTTTCTTAATTCCCCTCTCTCTGTCTTTTAGTCTCTCTGTTTCTCCCTTCTGTCCTTTGTTCAATCTTTTAATCTTTATTTCTCTTTCTTCTCCCCCTCTCAACAACTGTCTATTTGTATTTCTCTCTCTTCTTCCCCTCTCTCTTTCTTTCAATTTCTTTGTATTTCTTTTTTCACTCCATACTTTGGTCTGTCTTTCTACCCTTCTCTCTCTATCACTCTTTTCCTTAGTATTTCATACCCTACCACTCCCTCTATTTATCCTTTCATCGCTTTACGTTGTTCTCTTACTATTTTTTTCTCTCCCCCTTACTATGTCTTACTCTTCTCATCCTCTATTTCTTTTGCCCTCTATCTCTTACTATTTTATTACCTCCTCCCCATCACTCTCTCTGCCCCTCTACTCTCTTCATTTATCTCCCACTCTCTCTCTTTTCTCTTTCTTTCTCTCCCCTCTCTTGTCTTCTCACTCTCTTTACTCCCCCTCTCTCTAACCTCTGTTTATTTCTTCTCTCGCCACTTGTCATTTCATGTCAGCTATATTTATTATGTACGTATTTATTTCTCTACCTTCTGGAAGTTTCCCAAATGCCTTCTGTCTTCACATATCGATTGTCTATATTTGTCTGTCTGGACGGCAATTGTTTTAAAACGTCTATTTATAAATACTATAATTATCATCATCATCATCATCATCATCATCATCAACAGCAGCAACAACACCAGCATCGTTCAACCTGGTCGAGCAGACCCCAATATGCTTGTGGTTAACGGCTTTCCATCGGTGGCCGCCCCATCTTTCCAAAGGTTGTCAGGGACTGTAATTATCCATTGTATTCATATTTGAGACGGTCGGGACGATTTGAAGGAGACTTGGCTATAATGATTTTCTAAATTGGTCGACCCACCTTGTAGCGGATTCGTACCCACCGAAGTCAAGTTCGCTTTTCATCCTTCCAGCATTGATAAAAATTGAACATCAGTCAGGTACTGGAGGTCATTGATATAAATCCATTGAACCACTTTACTAAAATATATAACCTTGTGTCAACCGGTATAGCTACACAAGAGTGCTCCAACCCACGCTTTTGTTTCCTTAATAACTTTCTGAAAAGCTTGCTTCCCAACCATGTGGTTTGGGCTCACTTTCACTGCGCGGTACTTTGGGCAAGTGTTTTTCCACAATAGCTCCGGGCCGACTAAAGCCTGATGATTACACACACACACACATGCACGCACACACACATGCACGCACACATAGACACATATATACATCTTTTAAACATCGACTGGCTATGGGGGTCCATCCGAGTAGAATAGGAACCAAAGGGGTCCTTAAAAAAAAGGGGTCGAAAACCCTTGGCGTAAAGGTTTCGTGTGTGCTCTTACCATGGGGAAAAAGTCCTCATGCACGACTTCCGATACATCCAGCAATGGAAGCTTCAATTGGCTAAAACGCATAAATTTAATGCTTATATTTATTTTATTATTTTGTTGTGTTTGGGCAGAGTCGCTCTCTTTTAGTACCATATTATTTAACACACGCGCCGGTAAAGTTTTCACTCATTTACTTATTTATTTTTCCTAAAATTTTCGTTGCGTCTTGCAACGTTTACAATCGTCGTTGACTCTCCCCAGACACAACAAAATATGCTTCAACACACGAAGTCACACAAAGAATCTTGCAAACCAAATCCCAAAACGAAATATTCTATTATTACTTTCCAAAATAAATAAATAAATGCAATATCTACCATCAGCAAGCCAAACTACATCCGAACTACATACTTTGAAAATAATTTGGAAAACTTCAGGAATTTAACAGGATCCTAAATCAGATATTATGTTTAGATTCCAAACTGGAAACATTCTCATAAGTCGTCAATGATGACATTGGAAATTCAATGAAACTTCACGTTCTTCGCTATTAATTTCAAAATGCAACGAAGGTTAACTTGTGGTCACCTTATCTGCTAGATAATAACAAAGAAAGTAAGGAAAGGACAAATATTATATATTCTTACATATTCCTAACACGTGATGGTCAAAGGTAGAATATATTCGATTATAGGTCACAAATTGATCGGGTCACTAATTGTAACGATCACGCCCTTTGCTAATTACGTGATTGTTTCTGCTTACATGGAGATAGCCCGGCGCGCGTGTGTACGTGTGTGTGTGTACGTGTGTGTGCATGCATATGTATGCATGTGTGTGTATGTATATATGCATGTACTTATGCATATACATGCTTATATGCACAGACTTGTATATACATGCATATATGCATATACACACACGCACATACACGCACGCTACAACGGATATACTGTATGTACAATATTTTATTTCTTTATTGCCCACATGGGGGCTAAACACAGAGGAGACAAACAAAGGGATTAAGTCGATTACATCGACTCAGTGCGTAACTGGTACCTATTTAATCGACCCCGAAAGGATGAAAGGCAGAGTCGACCTCGGTGGAATATGAACTCAGAACGTAACGGCAGACGAAATACCGCTACGCATGTCGCCCGGCATCCTAACGAGTCAGCCAGCTCGCTGCCCTCCTATGTACAATATTAATGCTCAACTTGTCCAACCAACGAACTTCAATCTGATAAAACATAAAAAACGTGACCCACTTAACACGTGTCTGAACGTTGTAAGTGTAAACACGACACCAAACAGCAGACAAGCAGCAGTTAGCAGTGCATCTTTAGCTCGACTTCATCTACCAACTTACGATAGTGACCATGGTGGCGGGTGCTTCTTTATAAAGATAAAGGAGACAAATATAATTACCCAAATGTATAACCTAAAAATATAAGACAGAGAACACTTGTATATAATTACATATATCCGTGAGGGTGGGCCCTTTTCCTTTATATTCGTTTTTGTCTTTGTCTTTTTAAATTATCGCTGTTTTACTTAGGGCAAGACCTTTTGTTAAAATATAAAAATAAAAAGACGAGCAGACAAGAAGTGAAGTACTTAAGCTGTTAAATCTCAAGCTTTTGTTGTTTGGTAGAGGCATGTGTTTAATGAATCACATTTTGTGACAGGGATGTTCGAGTCTGGATAATGCATTATTATATGGCTGTTGTTTAAACATATAAAGTGATTAAGGTGTGTTTTATGTTCAATTTTGGGCGACAGAAATACAGTAATAATCCCTCAACTATCGCGGTGTTACATTCCAACCCCCGCCCCGCGATAGGTGAAAATCCGCGAAGTAGAAACAGTACTATATATTTTATTATTATTATTTTTATAAATTCGTATTTTATTATAAACGCAAAACACACCACCTCGGAGGAATCGACGTAAGCTTAAATAATAAACCGCGATATGGCTCGGCTGGTACTTATTTTATCAACCCGGACGGAATTTGAATTCAGAACATGAAGACAGACGAAATTTTGCTAAGCATTTTGTCCGGCGTAGAAACCATTCTGTCTGCTAGCAGCCTTCGTTCAATGTAGTCTTGTTTAGTATTTATATATGATTATCTATGTAAGATTCGCATCGACGCCCGGAGTTGCCTGGGAAGTAAGCACTGCACTGGCGACTAATTTCTCAATATTCTGCATAAATTTATTGTATCAAACACAGTGTTTATGATATTTGCAAGAGAGCTGGGCATATTTTTTTTTCTCCCTCTTAAAGTTAACTTGTGTTTCAGTAATTTACCATAAAAGGTAATTATGCAAATGTATTTCAACTGCGTCAAGGCAGTCGATACATACATACACATACTGCATGTATGTAAATATATGTATGTATGTATGTATGCACACACATACACATCTTTTGCTCCCTCTGGAGTATACAACTCTCCTCCACTGTTCTCAAATCCGGAGGCCGTCTTTTCTGAGGGCCTTCCTCTCCCGGGTTTTCTGTATCTGCTTTTTGGCGGAGGCAAAGAATACGCACAACACCCATTTTCGGCATAACCCTAACCCTAAACACCGGGTGCGCGTATTCTTTACCATCGCCCTGCTTTTTAACACAAACCCATATTTACCTCTGGAAAGAGGAGGTGGTCCATTTTAGTCTACTGTTTAATCTTTGATCTTCGCAGCACAAAAGGCTTTCACTCTGCTTGGTGTAGCTCTCAGGGTTATTGAGGTACGTAAGCTAGCACACCATGACAAGGACTGCATCATGTGGTGGATATGCGTGTGTGTAGTTAAACGAAGTTTAGGTAAAAACCTTAAAGTATGCTATGCAAAACGCATCCACGGTTATTATCCACTGGATGTCATTGTGCATTGGAAATGCTCCTGCTATTGTATATACATCAAGGATTCCATAGTATCCGTAGAGTTTGTATAAATAGATAAATTGATGGCACTCCGTTGGTTACGACGACGAGTGTTCCAGTTGATCCGATCAACGGAACAGCCTGCTCGTGAAATTAATGTGCAAGTGACTGAGCACTCCACAGACACGTGTACCCTTAACGTAGTTCTCGGGGAGATTCAGTGTGACACAAAGTGTGACAAGACTGGCCCTTTTGAAATACAGGCACAACAGAAACAGGAAGTAAGAGTGAGAGAAAGTTGTGGTGAAAGAGTACAGCAGGGTTCACTACCAACCTCTGCCGGAGCCTCGTGGAGCTATAGGTGTTTTCGCTCAATGGGAATCGAAACCGCGATCTTAAGACCGCGAGTCCGCTATCCTAATCACTGGGCCATTGCGCCTCCAAATAAATAATAGAGATTGGAATGAACAACATTTTTTACTTAAACTCTCTAGAAATGTTTTTACACATCGTTAACACCTACAGTACAGTGGGTGAGATCACTAACGTTGCTAGAGTGTGTGCCGCCCGGGGTGGCACTTCCGTTTGCCGCCCCAGGACTCCACAAAAATACATATTGTTTACAGCAGACCCAAAAGTGGTGCCCTTTTAAAAGTGCCGCCTGGGCAGACCGTCCCTACCACCCCACTAGCTACACTAGATATACACTGAATATATAATGAAACGTTCCTGTGCCCATGATGGCGCCATACATATATGTATATGAGTGTGTGTGTATATGAGTGTATGCATATGTGTATGTATATATGTGCATGTATGTGTATGAGTATGTGTGTATCATCATCAATATTTAATGTTCATTTTCCATGCTGGCATGAGATGGACAGTTGGACAGGAACTTGCAAGGCCAGGCGTCACACCAAATTCCAAAGTCTGTTTTGGTTTGGTTTCTACAGCTGGAAGCCCTTCCTAATACCAACCACTCTATACAATGTACCAGGTGCTTTTCCCATGGCCCCATCCCCAGTACATTTTATATGGCACCAGTACCAATTCTTTTCACATGGCACCAGCACCCACACCAATGCTTTTCATGTGGCACCTTGGTTTCAGGATCTCAGTTCTGTTGTGGTGGGCAGGTCTTCTCGAGTCCAGTAATGTGCCACATATCTCAATCCTCTCTCATCTACTTCGTAAGGTTCAGCATTTAGAGATTGGCCTTCAATACTTCGTCCCTTGTCTTCCTGGGTCTCCCTCTTCCACGAATTCCCTTCACTTCAAGTGATTGGCACTCCTTTATGAAACTGTCCTCATCCATCCACATCATATGACCAACCTAGCACGGTCTTCTCTCTTGCACACTACATCTAATTCCTCTTCTGCTCAGCTTCTTTCTCAATGCATCACTGCTCTGTCACACATCATGCACACTGACATCACACTTCCAGTGGAGCATACCAGCTTCATTCCTCTCGAGTCCTGGCATGTCCTCTACATTCAGGGCCCATGTCTCACTACCATGCAGCATTGCAGTTTGTACACATGCATCATACAATCTTCCCTTCACTCAGAGAGAGGGAGAGAGAGAGAGAGAGAGAGAGAGAGAGAGAGAGAGAGACAAACCATTGGTTGCCAATGGAAGTAAAAGCTCTCTGAACTTTCTCCATCCTATTCTTGTTCTAGCAAT
>NC_068982.1:186212623-186214773 GCF_001194135.2 Octopus bimaculoides | reverse complement strand
TTTAAGTCCCTTTGATATTGATTCCAGGTTTTGTTTCCATATCTGGAACCTCTTTTCTAATTCTATTACAGATTCTGCTATGAGGGCAAGATCATCAGCATATAGTAGTTCCTATGGGCTTCCAGTCTTAAATTCCTCCATTATGGTCTGGAGGACACTGATGAATAGGAAAGGGCTGAGGACTGACCTTTGGTTGACAACTACCTCTACACTAAATTCATCACTGTGCCTATGACCAACTCTTACCTTACTAACAGTACCCATGTACATGGTCTGTACTGCTTCTACAAGCCATTCATCTATCCCTTGCTTCCTCGGTGACCACCATATTATATCACAGAGTGATGTATTCTGTTGAAGGCTTTCTCTAGATCAGTGGTTCCCAAACTTTTCCGGGCTGCCGCCCCCTTGACATCCAAGCTACATTCCTAGCGCCCCCACCCCAACTAACTATCACAAACATAGACCTCTTTCTGAAGCAAATTCAAAGCAACTGTATTTCACAAATAAAACTTAACCTCACGAACCCATTATTTTGCTGTTTGTACATAAATCGTCACCCCAATATCACCCCACTTTTCTTAAGTGGTCCCTTGGAAATTTCCATCACTCCCAAGGGATCAATACCGCACACTCTGGGAACCCCTGCTCTAGGTCAACAAAAGCCAAGTACAACAGCTTGTTCTTAACTAAACACTTCTCTTGCAGTTACCTGCATCGGTGGTGCTTCTCCCTGGGAGAAAGCGAAACTGCATTTTATCTAGTCTAATTTGGTTCCTATAAATTTCCCTGCAGCTTTCATCCTCTGGTCCAGCAATTTGATGTCTTGATAATTATTTCTATCTAAGGGATCTCCTTTGCCATTATAGCAGCTGACTATGATGCTGCTGCACCAGTCTCTAGGGATTAGGCCTTCCTGAATAACCTTATTAATTATATGGGAGGCAAAACTATATCCAACTCAGCCAGCTCTCTTAAAGAATATTGGTAATGACTCCTGATAGACCAGGGGGGGGGGCCTTCCCTGTCTTCATATCTTTAATTACCTCATCTATCATGCAGCTATCAATTAGGATAGCTGGTCCCTCTATCGGGTTCACATCAGGAAGACTCCCTTTTTCTCATCTATTCTCTGCATTTAATAGTCTTTCATAGTAGTTCTTCCATATATATACACACCCATGTATGCAATTGCGTTGCAGCATATTGAGCTGACAGCACTGCAGAACATTTCACGGCAGGTCAAAACCACCAGACGATATGTGCATATGTGTGTATGCAAAATTGTAAGAAAACCCGGTATTGCCTGGAAAATAAGCGCTGCACTGGCGACTAATTTTGTCAAAATTCTGCATAAATTTATTATATCAAAACTGATAGTTGCGCTATTTACAAGAGAACTACACAGATATTTTTTCCCTCTTAAAGTTTACTTATGTTTCAGGTTTGAGTGACTTACCATATAAGGAAATTATAAAAATGCGTTTCAACTCTGACAATCAATCAAAATAGTTCAATATTTATACATTATATAAGGCTACCAGCTTATATAGATTTGCCAACATGGCGGACAATATGCTTAGTGGTATTTCGTCTGTCTTTCCATTCTGTGTTCAAATTGTGCTGAGGTTGACTTTGCCTTTAATCCTTTTAGGGGTCCATAAAATAAGTACCAGCTGAGTGAGTACTGGGGTCAATGTAACCAACTTAGCCCTTTCCTCATACATTTTGGCCTTGGGCTAATATCTGAAACCCTCGTGCAAACAATATATGTGTGTGTGTGTGTGTATCAAGCTGGCAGAAACGTTAGCACGCTGGACGAAATGCTAAGTGATATTTCGTCTGTCTTTGCGTTCTGAGTTCAAATTCCGCTGAGGTTGACTTTGCCTTTCATCCTTTCGGGGTCGATAAATTAAGGACCAGTTGCATACTGGAGTTGATCTAATCGACTGGTCCCCTCTCATAAAATTTCAGGCCTTGTGCCTAGAATAGAAAAGAATATGTGTATGTGCATGTGTGTGTGTTTGCATGTGTGTGTGTGTGTATGTGTGTGTGTGTATGCATTATATATATATAATATATAAGTGTATGTATATACATACATACATATATACATATATATATGTGTGTGTGTGTATGTATGTATGTAT
>NC_068982.1:186211007-186211929 GCF_001194135.2 Octopus bimaculoides | reverse complement strand
GAAGCAGAAATGCAAGAAGCAGAAGTGTTCGATCCAGTGACCTGTGATTTCTGTTGATTTAGTAAACAGGGTGGAAGACTCCTTGGAAAGCAATGGAGCTGATGTGGAGCTCTTAGGTCCATAAGCTCGCTTCATAAGATGGTAAAGTTTCTTGCTGTCATTTGCATCAGCAGCAGCTTGAACATCACGAGCAAGATCCTCCCACCAAGTGTTCTGCATCTTCCTGAGAGATCGCTGCAGTAGTGATTTTACACTGTTATAGTGGGCAAGTGCTAGACTTCGCTGCACAGTAGACAGTTCTCTGTGTAGCAATACACTGTGAACATGGCGCTTTACCATCAATAGTTGCTGAACTTCAGCATCATTCTCATCAAACCAGCCTCTGTGTTTGGCAGTAACATATCCCAGGGTTTCGGCTGCACATTGTAGAACCCGGTCTCAAAAATCCTCCCATGCTGCAGCAGTTTCAATGCTGGACAAGCGAGTCTGAAGTTCTTTCCTAACCACAACATCATATACCTTGTGGACATTTAGATGGCGAGGAATACTGACTGGTCCTCTTCTCTCTTTCACTCTAATTACCATTCGGAACTTTGCTCGCACCAGACTGTGGTCTGTCCAGCATTCTGATCCATGGAAGGACTTGACATTATAAATGTCACAAATGTCGTGCTTGCGGATGGTGACATAATCCAGCAAGTGCCAGACTTTGGACCTTGGATGCATCAACGTTGTTGCTTGATCACCTTTGTGCATAAAATGAGTGCTTGCGATGTAAAGTCCATGTTCTTCGCAAAGCTCCAGTAGCATGAGACCATTGCTATTCATTTTCCCTGCTCCAAAACGTCCTAGAGAGTTCCATGTTTGCCAGTCTGTTCCAACTCTAGCATTAAAATCCCCCAGTAGAATGACTTTATCAGAA
>NC_068982.1:186207376-186210997 GCF_001194135.2 Octopus bimaculoides | reverse complement strand
GCTCCAAAACGTCCTAGAGAGTTCCATGTTTGCCAGTCTGTTCCAACTCTAGCATTAAAATCCCCCAGTAGAATGACTTTATCAGAATTGGGGATTTTTCTAAGTATGGCTCTCAGCTGGGTATAAAAGATTGTTTTATCTTCATCACAGCTAGTCAAAGTAGGTGCATAGGCACTTATTAGAGCAGCAAACTGCATACCTTTCAAGTGCAACTGTAGCGTCATTATACGTTCATTTATAGGAACAGGGAGCTCTTCCAACTTCTTAAGGATATCAGATCGGACTGCAAAACCAACACCAGCCTCTCTGTGCTCCTCCTTCTGCCTTCCTTTCCAAAAAAAGGTGTATCCACCTCCTACTTCCTCAAGCTGACCATCGCCTTCTATATGAGTCTCTGAGAGTGCAGCTATATCAATTTTATAACGGTTCAGCTCACGAGCAACAAGTGCAGTGCATCTTTCAGGCCTACAATCACTCTTGTTGTGCAACAGAGTGCGCACATTCCAACATGAAATGTTCAAGTTCTGACCAGATTTGATAAATAAAAGACTCTTTGTTTTTCGAGTGCAGGGTGGACATCCGTCAGTTGTGCTAAACTGACCAGATATGGAAATACAGGCAATTTTTGGTTCACCTTTTCTAGAACCTCTCTGGCCTCCGGGTGAGCAGTGCCCTCTCCAAATGGAGCTGCTCAGACACCCATGAGGCAACCGAATCCTACCACTGTCTTGGGCGACAAGGAGACGACTTTATATCTAGCATGGGCCGCCTACGTGCAGGTCGCTGACTACATGCTTCCAACCCGTCAGGTCTGCATGCTTCACCACCTTCCCATCACCACAGGACTTTTGAATAAAAAAAAAAACTTCTCCTTTGTATGGCCACACTTCGAATACTGCTGCCCCTTGTGGTCTCCCCATACAAAACAAAACATCTCGAGGATTGAATCACCCCAGAGGGCACTCACCAAACGAATTGAAGGCAACAGGCCCTGCCCTGTTTAACATTTTCCCGAAACAGGTAAAAGAGGAAAAGGATCCTATCAGCTTTAAACGGAGTCTAGACAGCTTTCTTCAAGGAATACCAAATAAGCCACCCATACCTGGATACAACTCACTCAATAAGAACTCACTACTTGAATGGACCATAGACCAAACTTGACTGTAAAAAGGATTTAGATAATCCTATCAGGTGGTGCTTTAAGTTAGACATGGCCTGGACCAATCTTTGGTCGAAACCCATCTAAGTTTTATCTAAGTTTTATCTAAGTTTTATATATATATACTAAAAATGAAGAAAATATATACTAAAAATAAGATAAATATATACTAAAAATAAGATAAATATATACTAAAAATAAGATAAATATATACTAAAAATAAGATTATATAGGGAAAAAAAATGTATGTTAGACATGTTCACAAGTGTTAGATATGCGATATTCAAAAAGGTGTCCATAGTTGTTGGGAAAATGGAAGATAATAAATGTTGAAAGTTTAAAGTATCGTTTAGTCATAATGGAACTCTATATTTCCATGACATTCATTAAGAAAACAGGTTTAGCCATTTATAAGAATCAATATACCAAATGCATGGAACATGTAGCAAAATAGCTTACATAGAAATTAATTATGCATGGAGTAAATAAACAATAGAAGTCCATGACTAATTATATAGCTACTTATACAGTCTCTTTGTAGTTTATTTCACTGTCAAATCCAGTCTGTTTAATGGTTTATTTACATTAGCATCAACTAAACTATCTGTATTGAAAAGGCAAGTGATAGTGAACAAATTGTTAAGTAAATACACATAAATATCCACATGATATAAATAAACAGCCACCAAATCAGGTCAGGGCCTCTTTCTGCCTGTGTGAAAAATGCTGAAATATTCTGTGTATTTAAGAAATATAACCAGATTATTGCGTATAAAAATTTAACAATAAAATCTTATACGGAGCTTCAAGGACACCAGTTGAGATCCACAGGAATAGAAGAAGAGCAACTGGCCATAGAAATTCTGTTTTAATAAACCAATGCAAGAATAAAAAGGTAGACATTAAAAAGAAATATACACACATAGGCGCAGGAGTGACTGTGTGGTAAGAAGCTTGCTTCCCAACAACATGGTTCCAGGTTCAGTCCCACTGCATGACACCTTCGGCGAGTGTCTTTTCTACTATAACCTTGGGCCAATCAAAGCCTTGTGAGTGGATTTGGTTGATGAAAACTGAAAGAAGCTCATCATATCTGTGTGTGTGTGTGTGTGTGTGTGTATGTGTGTGTGTTTGTCCCCCCGTCACTGCTTGACAACCAGTGTTGGTGTGTTTACATCCCATAGCTTAGCAGTTTGGCAAAAGACACCAATAGAGTAGGCACCAGGCTTAAAAAATACGAAAAAGTACTGGGATCAATTCATTCAACTAAAATTCTTTAAGGTCGTGCCCCAGCATGGCCACAGTCTAACAACTGAAACAAGTAAAAGAATGAAAAACACGACATATGTTTTAAACACAGGAGATTACAATTTTGTGGTAAAAAAAATTGTTTAAGGTTCAGAGTTAATGATAGGGTTTAGGGTTAGGGGTTAGGGTTCAGGGCTTAGTGTTTAGGGTTTAGGGTTTAGGGTTAAATGATGAAGGAAGAACTGGAAAAATGAATATCCTTCAGCTTTTTTTTAATCTTTTATGTGTTTCAGTCATTAGGCTGCGGCCATGCTGGGGCACTGCCATGAAGAATTTTTAGTTGAATGTATCGACACCAGTAATTATTATTTTAAAGCCTATTACTTATTCTATCTGTCAATTTTGATGAACTGCTAAGTTATGACAATGTAAAACCACCAGCACCAGTTGTCAAGCAGTGGGAGACAAACACAGACACAAAGATACACACACACATATATATATAGAGCCCTTGTTTATTTTCACTGTTTTGTTTTCCTGCCTTGTTTTCTGTTCGCCACTACATTCCTCCACATTACAAATTTAATTTGTTTCCACGGGAAGAGCCATTCTAACAATGCGTCCTGCCCTAACTCTTCGAAACGCTTAGTTTTAGAATGGTGGCAGCTGATGAAGGAAATGTTCTCTATGTGGCCTGTGTGTTTTCTGTGCTTTGTTTATATTCTCGTTTTTCATTTTGTCCACGTTTTTTTTTTGTGACGTCCTGTACCCAGATATGCATCTATATATACATGTAGATGCAGGTATGTACATACATGTACGTATATACGCATATACTCACATATTATTTGTATTATTATATATATGCATATATATATATATATTATATCTCACCGAGGCGATGACTACTGACCGAGACCTTTGGAAATGTGCTGTGCGTGAGAAGACCCGGCAAGCCAAGTGAGATCGTTGCCAGTGCCCCTGGACTGGCTCTTGTGCGGGTGGCACATAAAAGACACCATTTCGAGCGTGGCCGTTTTCGTGCGGGTGACACGTAAAAGCACCCACTACACTCTCTGAGTGGTTGGCGTTAGGAAGGGCATCCAGCTGTAGAAACTCTGCCAAATTAGATTTGGAGCCTGGTGTTGCCATCCGGTTTCACCAGTCCTCAGTCAAATCGTCCAACCCATGCTAGCATGGAAAGCGGACGTTAA
>NC_068982.1:186193256-186206671 GCF_001194135.2 Octopus bimaculoides | reverse complement strand
TCTATCTATCTATCTATCTATCTATCTATCTAGCTTGCTATCTATCTATCTATCTATATATCATCATCATTATCGTCATCATTTAACATCCATTGTCCATGCTGGCGTGTGTTAGACGGTTTGACCAGAGCTGGTATGCTAGAAAGCTGCACCAAGTTCCAGTCTGATTTGGCATGGTTTTCTACAGCTGGATGTCCTTCCTAACGCCAACCACTCCAAGAGTGTAATGGGTGCTTTTACATTCCACTGGCACGGGTGTCATTTGCGTGACACCGGTATCTGCCACAACTGCCATTTTGCTCAGTTTGATGGGTCTTCTTCTCAAGTACAACATAATGCCACTGGTCTTGGTCATTGTCTCCATGAGGCCCAACGCTCAAAAGGAGCTCAGCCACTTTGCCTCCGTGAGGCTCAACGCTTGAATGGTGCTCTTTACGTTAAAACTTAGTGTGCATGTGCAGTAGGGTTCAAGGTCAATCCGTGCTGAGCAGTTTCGCTCTCCATGCTTTAGCTTCGTTACTATAGAAACAGTCCGGATACTTATTGATCAGACTACGTATATATATGTGTGTGTGTGTGTGCATTTTTTACACTAGCATAGCTAGAGGGTCACTTTTAATAGGGTGACACTTTTGGGTCTGCTGTAAGCAATAATTGTTCTTTGTGGGGTCCAGCAGTGGCAGCAAACGGAAGGGCTGCTCCAGGTGGCACACACTCTAGCTACGCTAGTGTATATATAAAATTTATTAATAAGGGTAGAAATTGATATTAATCAATTAAAACCGTGGTCTAGCATATTAAAAAAATCCGAAGATTAAAATTATATTACATACACAAATAAGAGGAATGACCAGCAAAAGTGGACTCCTATATGCTAGAAATAGATGCTGAATCATCTAACCATGAAAAATATGTTCTCAGTAAAAATCTAGCGACACAACAGACTGTAAAAGGGCAAGACAAATGAAAAAATACTAAATAAAAAAAAAACGATTAACCTACGTACCATGGTTTCACCTGTTAAAATTTACATAAGTAAATATCTGCAGGATCATCAGCGTAGTCTGTCGATTTATAAAATATAATTTCCAGAACTAGACACAAGACATCCACCCGAAAGGGAGCATGTGTAGAGTTCTACAAATTACATTCAGTGTATCCCTTCAAATGTCTTCAATCTGACGCGCTAAGTCCGGAAATAACCCTGCAGTTAACAAATTTTTGCAGCTAATTTACCGGTTTGAAAACATCATTATTTAAAATTTATTAATAAGGGTAGAAATTGATATTAATCAATTAAAACCAGTGGTCTAGCATATGATAATTTGACTGGCTTCTTTAAGTTTCTATTTATCAAATTCACTCACAAGGCTTTGATCAGCCCAGGACTATAGTAGAAGACAAGGTTCCATGCAGTAAGATCGAACCAAAAACCCTGTGGTTGGGTAGCAAACCTGTTACCACACGACTATTCCTCTATGTAAATGTTGACTAATGCCATCCTCAACAATGAAGTCGTGTGATGATGAATGAGTCATCCAATAAATATACATAAATATTGATTAGCCATCCATAACAATGCACTAACAATCAAGTCATAGGTAAGTCATAGGTAAGTATAGGGAAGTCATAGGGAAGTCATAGGTAAGTTATAGGTAAGTATAGAAATGGTATACATAGGTGCAGGTGTGACTGTGTAGCAAGAAGCTTGCCTCCCAACCACATGGTTCCAGGTTCAGTCCCACAGCGTGGCACTTTGGGCAAGTGTCTTCTATTGTAGCCTTGGGCCAACTGAAGCCTTGGGAGTGGATTTGGTAGATGGAAACTGAAAGAAGCCTATCCTATCTATCTATCTATCTATCTATCTATCTATCTGTCGGTCTCTCAGTCTGTTTTTGTCTATCTATCTATCTAGCTAGCTAGCTAGCTACGTGTCTACCTGTCTATCTACTTAGCTATCTATCTATCTAGCTATGCCTGTCTGTCTATCTATCTATCTATCTAGCTATCTCTATCTGTCTGTCTGTCTGACTATCTATCTATCTGTCTATCTAGCTAGCTATCATCATCATCATCATCCAACATCTGTTTTCCTCGATCTCTTGCACACACCATGGCTATAGGCTTCTCAAAATAGCGACATTTACACTGCCAGTCTGGGACATATATGTGTCAGTGTGTTAATTTGTTTGTTTGTTTGTTGGTGCGTGCGTGTGTATGCGTGCATGCATGCGTGCGTGTATATACGAGACCTTCAGACATTACAAAACCAAACAAACGTAACAAGTTTGGTATTGTCTCAGCGGTTTCCCTATACAGCGCAGAGACTGGCTCATAATTAGTATTAACGTCACACCAAATTATACGTTCAAAGAGTCAACCTTGACACAGTCACGTTACTACAATCTTTTCAAGATCGCTTTAATAGTATTGAATACATGTCTGGTGGTGGTGGAGATGGCGGTAGTGATGGTGGCAGCTGTGATGGTGGCGGCGGCGGTGGTGGTGGTATTTAGTGCTTCTATTGTTTGGCTGTGAATCCTGGTCGTGTGAGAAAACTTAGGTTGACTCGATAAGTTGTACCAGCTGTGTAGAGGCATGTGTGTATGAGTCAGTGAGTGGTGGATGCCAGCTTGCCCGATGGCAAGTGAGCCGCTGCGCCATAAGAATCTCTCTATATAGGGGCCCATGTTAGTATCTAAGGGGCCCATCTCTTCAAGTTTGAGAATTTTTTTATTCACTCCTGGAAGAATGCATTAATTATTTCAGCCTGGCTGTGTTTGTAGACAGGTAAAAATAATACTCGTTTACTCTTTTACTTTGTTTCCGCCATTTGACTGCAGCCATGCTGGAGCACCGCCTTTAGTCGAACAAATCGATCCCAGGAATTATCCTTTGTAAGCCCAGTACTTATTCTATCGGATCTCTTTTGTCGAACCGCTAAGTTTCGGGAACATAAACACCAATATCGGTTGTCAAGCGATGGTGGGGGGACAAACACAGACACACAAACAGATACACATGCTCGCGCGCGTACACACGGCCTCTTTCAGTTTCTTTCTATCAAATCCACTCACAAGGCTTTGGTCGGCCCGAGGCTATAGTAGAAGACACTTGCCCAAGGTGCCACACAGTGGGACTGAACCCGGAACCATATGGTTGGGAAGTTGAGGCTATTGTAGAAGACACATGTATGTGTTTGTGTGTGTGTATGTGTATGTGTGTGTGTGTGTGTGCTTGTATGTGTGTTGTGTGTTGTGTGTTTGGGAGACTTAAAGACAAGGTATGGAGAAATAACAAACTGAAAACAGAGACAATGTTCAGCGTTTGCTGGTCTCCAGTTCTTTCCACTTACTGCCACACCTCTGAGCCATGGCTCCTGTATCGGTGTCACACCTGCTTCCTGGAGAGGTTCTACTGATGCTGTTTGCGCACCATATCAAATATCCACTGGACTGACTATGTCACCAACACAGGCGTCCTGGAGAAAGCCGAGACCACCAATATCAAGGCCATTCTTAGGAAGACACAACTCTGCTGGATGGGATATGTCTTCAGGATAGTTGACCATCACCTGCCAAAGATTGTGGCCCACAGAGAATTGCTTTCTGGCGCTCAAGGGATGGTATAAAGACATGCTAAAAAAGACTGTGACAGTTTGTAATATTGACCCCCCCCCACTGGTAGATCCCCCAGACTGCTGACCACAATGCTTGGTACCGCACCATCCTTGAAGGCCAGCCCATCCTGTATTTTGTGATATAAACTTTCTGTTTTAGAGTAATTGTGTAAATTAGATCTCCTATCAAAATTTGTGATTAGTTTATTTCATTCTACTAAATTTTTCATTATAGGCGCAGGTTTCCCAACTACATGGTTCCGGGTTCAGTCCCACTGTGTGACACCTTGAGCAAGTGTCTTCTACTATAGTCTCGGGCTGACCAAAATTATTTGAAATAAAGTCAGTGTCTTTTTTTAATAGAAATATGGTAACTAAAGGGTTGAAACAGCTATTTTCTGATGAGTTGTTGTCCAGTTTAAGAATTTTGTGTGTATAGAACATCCATTTAAGGAATTTAACCCTTGGTCTACCAGAGAAAATGCATGTCACTAATTAGCAACTGGGTCCAATGGAGCCAATATTTTTCTTTTAATTAAATTTTATTCAAACTATGCTGTCAGGTGAATGAAGAATTACTGTTTCTCACAGATTTTTATTAAAAAATACAGCTTATGGAATATAACATAAATTAAAAAAATTACAAAAGTACAGAATTACAGCTCTCCATGGCAGTGAATGCAGACAACATGTAGTATGAGTCCTCCTCCCTTTTCTTTGGGCCACCCGAAGAACATCTTCCATTTTCCTTTGGCTGAGGAATCTCAAATGAGGGTGAAAAGCATCTTCTTTTCTTGTTTGGTTCAGAAATGTTAGCGGAACTAGTAGACTGTTTGTCATATTCTTGTTTAGCATTAACCCTGGCAAGTTCCGTTCCTAACTGAATTAGGCACTGTCTTCTTTTATCCTTGAAACTTTGCAACAATGAAAGTATTCACGGGACTTATATGAATCCTATTGTAGAATATAACCGTAGGCCATCTTTGAGTCATTCTTTTGCATGTCTATGTTCTTGCCATCTTATCTCGGGTATCTACTCCTCCATTTGTTTTGTTGTAACATGTAATAACTTCTGGTTTCTTTTCAGCATTTTTTGAATCAATTGAAGGCTGAGAGTGCATTGTACTCATAAGTGCGACTACATATTCTTTCTTGGGACAATAAGAAAGGATCATAGAATCCTTTTAAAATCCAAATATTGTGCTGTTGATTTCTCTTCCTTTTCCATGTGTGAAAGCACTTGGAAGTTCAACTCTTTTCTTTCTGATTGTTCCAACTAAAGTAGTTTTCTTGCTAAGCAGCTTTCGAACCAATCCTAGACTTGTAAAAAAAATTCTGTTAGCTCATTGCCTTATAATTAATTAATTAATTAATTATATTGGTTTCAAATTTTGGCACAAGAACAGCAATTTTAAGATAGGAGTAAGTTGATTGCCTTAACCCCAGCGTTCAGCTGGTACACCACCACCACAGCCACTACCGCTGCCACCACCACCACCACCTCCAACAACAACAACAACACAACTACAGCCATAACATCGTCATTACCAATATCACCACCACCACCACCACCGCCGCTGCTGTCAACGCCAACTCTGCAGCCGCAGTCATGCCCTCTATCACCATCATCATAGCAACATGGATTGTTCTTTAAGTTGAAAGATTTCCCCATTTCCTTCCTACGGAAGGAAGTTCTCAGTTTTATTTACAAGAAGACAGAATGACATCAATAGAATGAAATGTATTTCCTAAGGGAAAACAGCTTAAAACATCTGCAGAAAGGATTGTGAAAACTGATGACACAAAAAGCTTGAATGAATGTACCATCATCATCATCATACATCATACATTTGTTTTCCATGCTGGCATGGGTTGGACGGTTTGACAGGAGCTGTCCAGACTCCAATATGGCTTCTATGGCTGGATGCCCTTCCTAGCACCAACCACTTTGCAGAGTGTAAGGGGTGCTTTTTATGTGCCACCAGCACCCTAAAGTATGTATATATTTACACACTTGCACACACACACACATGCACAAAGCTCGTGCACACACACACACACAAATGTGTACACACATGCACAGACATATGCACACATAAACATGCACACACACACACACACGCCACAAAGCTCGCACACACACACACACACACAGACACAAACACACATACACACACATACACTCACATGCACACACATACACACAGAACACACACATGCACACACACGTTCTTATATTCTTTCATTCCTCTCAGTTGTTTGACAGCAGCCATGCTGGAGCGCCGCCTTTTTAGTTGAAGAAATTGACTCCAGGACTTATTCTTTGTAAGCCCACTACTTACTCCATCAGTCTCTTTTGCTGAACTGCACATACACACACATACATGCAGTCATCTTTCCAATGTCTGTAATATAAATCCTAGTTTGTCAAATAGTGGAGTTGATAGGACTGGCTCCACTCTTCACCAACAGCTGTGACATTGTGCCTCTGCTATAAATCGTAACAGCTGATAATCCTTTATCTGAAACATAGAGAGCTGATACAAATGGAAAATTCCAGAAAGCACTCGGAAAATTCCTAGGAAGCCCAGTTGTTGTGAAGCAACGTCATCCTGTCTGGGTTGGACGAAAATGAAAATTCCGGATCTGTTTTAGTGAAAAGCGAAGCTTTCCATTGAGAGACTCACATGTTTGTAACTGGGTTGGCGCCTGGTTTCTGTAAAATGGCCGCGGATTTTCGGAAAAGTAATTACTACTTTATGGAGAAGGAAAAAGAGAAAAGGAATTTATTGTTTGCTTCGTTTGTAAATATTCACGTGTTCCATACAACGGGAGTTATGATTGTGAAAAACTTTGTTATGAAATATTAAAATTCTTTTTTACATCGCCACCCTCGCATTCTATGTCCGTTTTCTTTCCCCGTGCGGAAGTGTTAGCTATTATATGTTATAAATTCTTTTGAGAAATAAACAGCGTTTTAGACTTGGGCAACTTCCCTAAACTCTCATTTCATAGAGTCAAATATCCACTCATTTCTAAATCCGAAACCCTTAAAGTCTCAAGAATATCCGTTTCTACTCCAGGAACAAGCCCCGAAATTTTCGGTGAGGTGGCCAGTCGATTAAATCTACCCCAGTATGCAAGTGGTACTTAATTTATGGATCCCGAAAGGATGAAAGGCAAAGTCGACCACGGCGGAATTTGAACTCAGAGCATTAAGACAGACGAAATACCGCTAAGCATTTCGCCCGGCGTGCTAACGTTTCTGCCAAGAACATCGGATAAAAAAAATATATATAGTGTTGATGAATTTCAGCAGTATGGTGTATGGGGAAATAACTCCTGTTTAAGTGACAATAAGCCAACACTTGTTGTCTCCCTTATATGTATTTCTAAATTGGCCCACTGTTCGAAGGTCGTGCTTCATCACCTCATCCCATGTCTTCCTAGGTCTACCTCTTCCACAGGTTCCCTCTACTGCTAGGGTGTGACACTTTTTCACACAGCTGTCCGCATCCATATGCAACACATGACCATACCAGCGCAGTTTTCTCTCTTGCACACCACATCTGATGCTTCTTATGTCCAGCTTTTCTCTCAGGGTGCTTACACTCTGTCGTGTACACACACTGACATTACACATCCAGCGAAGCATACTGGCTTCATTCCTTGCAAGCTTACGCATGTTCATAGCAGTCACGGCCCATGTTTCACTGCCATATAGCATGGCTGTTTGCACACATGCGTCATACAGTCTACCTTTTACTACCAGCAATAGTAGGAGCTCTTTGAACTTTGCCCAGGCTATTCTTATTCTAGCAGCTACACTCACAGAGCATCCACCCTTGCTACTGACTTGGTCACCTAGGTAACTGAAGCTATCACCTACTTCTAGTTTCCCCCCCTGGCATGTGATGGAAGCTGTTTTCTGCACATTTCCAGTGCTTATTGCCCTTGAGCAGTTGTCACACACAAAACTATCTTCCCAGTTAGCCTTCCTTTGATATTGCTGTATGCCAGCATGTAACAAGCACCGTTGAAGTGTGTCCATAGCTTACACCAGGTACATCTTATGGAGTTTCTACCTATGCCTTTTCTACAGATTGAGCAGGACCATCTACCTGAAGGGATTTGTGATTTGTTTGCCTTCCTACTTACTAAGACTTTGGTTTTTGCTAGATTGATTTCAAAGCCCTTCAATTCTAGACCTGGTTTCCACACCTGAAGTTCTGATAGTGACTCAGCAATGAGAGCAAGGTCATCAGCATAGAGGAGCTCCCAGGGGCATCCTGTCTTGAATTTCTCTGTTATTGCCTGGAGGACTAATGATGAATAAGAGGGGACTGAGGACTAATCCTTGGTGGACCCCTACCCCTACCTGGAATTCTTCACTGTACTCATTGCCAACCCTCACCTTACTGACAGCATCCCTGTACATGGCATGGCTGTGTGGTAAGAGGCTTGCTTCCCAACCACATGGTTCCGGGATCAGTCCCATTGCGTGGCACATTGGGCTGGGCTTGTATGTACGTACGTACGTACGTACGTATGTATGTATGTATGTATGTATGTATGTGTGTGTGTTTGTCCCCCAATACCGCTTGACAACCAGTGTTGGTGTGTTTACGTCCCCGTAACTTAGCAGTCGACAAAATTGAAGGCTAGAATAAGTACCAGGCTTAAAAAAATAAATATTTGGTCGATTCATTCTATTAAAAAGATTCTCCAGGGCAGTGCTCTAGCATGGCCGCAATTTAGTGACTGAAAGAAATAAAAGATATATTCTTATACCACAATAAATCTGTTTCCGTTGTCTTAATCTATATCTATCAAATAATTAACACATAAAGCACGACGGGCCACGATCGTGGCCGTCAGGCACAGGTCGACAGGCTAAGATCGTGGTCCAGACAGATGCGCGTTTGTTGGGGTCTAATGTAACTCAAACGCTCCGATACCCACCAGAATGCAAGAGGACTAATAGTTCAACTAATGAACTTTCATATGATATACTAAGAAGATATTTTAACTATTTTGGATCTTTCTGATTTGACGGGCACCACTTGTTGTCTTAACGAAACACTTTCAAACTTGACACCGTTAGTATATGTTGTTTACATTCCACGGCAGTACTTGTTTTCACCTCAATAGACGTCAGTAATTGGTTGAAATTACCGAAATACGACAATTTTTTACATGAAATAACTTCGAATACAAAAAGTATACGAAGTTTGAAAGTGTTTCGGTACCAAAAACACTACATAAAACATGAATGAAAAGTGTTGCCCGTCAAATCAGAAAGATCCACTATTTTTTGTTTTTTATGTGTGCATGGTAGTCTCATTTTCATAGCAGTCCATGCTATGTAAGTGCAAATCCCAGCTCTTTGTGGGTTAATAAATTTCTTCGTTAGCAAATATACCAAATCGCGTGTGACAAGGTGGTTAACTCCCAATACCGGAAGTCCGTACCTTTAAAGTTCTGGCTTCCGGTCTATCAACCGGCGCACATGTTTACATTTGTCTTTTTCATGTTGTTATTGTGATTGATGTTGGATAAATAGCAGTTAATTTCGCTTTGGTGAAAAGAAAGGAAGAATGGAGACACTCGATGACTTATTGAAGCTTGACAAAATCGAATTAACTCAACCAGTGAAGAAAATTGAGGTAAATTCTTTAAAATAATTCCATGTTTGTCTTTCATTCGGTCGTCTCGTTCAGTGTCAGAAGATTTTAAATATGCGATGATGTTTGAGTCTTGTTCTTTTGCACACCATAGACACACGAGCAAAAGAAGCTTATCGATGTAAAATTCCTGAAGAAATCGAGCTCCCTTCCAGCAAAGTCTGCGACCAGTTCTTGATTCTCAGCTGCAGCTAATTCCACTTTTGTTTTATAGAAAAGCATGTACACCACCAAATCCCCTTCGCTATAAATTTGTGGTTCTATACTCTCTTCAGAAATTGAAATATACTGTATTTCATGGCATAGAAGATGCATATTTTATAAAAAAAAAAGTGTCTCAAAAATAATTCGCCCCGGATCCTGTATGCGATGCTATATATATATATATTTTAATGCACTAAAAATGGGACTCTTTTATGCCAACAAATACGATAATTATTAAATTGATATTCTAGATATATGAAAGCATCCGATAAATAAGCCCACGTAAGAGGGGTAAAAATTGGTTGAAGTTTCTAATTTCTGAAGCACAGACATACAAGTTAACAGTGTGTCTCTAATATAATGGTTAAGGTTATACAATAGTCTTTTACCATTGTCTCAAACTGATGCAATATTTTCGATTTTCATTTAGTGACATTTTAAAATAAAAGTTTCATATCTAATTCTTATCGGATTGCAGAATGGTTTTAGTTTTGAAATTCTTAGATGCGAATGAAGTTACTTCGCCATAAATGTTACAAGTGTTTCATGTTATAAACCCCATTTCTTACTTATATTACAAATGTAAGTTCACATTTTCCCGCATACAAAAACATACATTCCATACTTTATTAGAAACAGCAGTGATGTCTGACCGCTGGATATATATATATATATATATATACACACACACATAGGTATAAGTTAGGATTGTTTAAACATTCAAGTGATGGGCTAAAAGTGTTTAAGCAACTAAGGGAGAATTAAATCCGAAGGCACTCCTGGAGATTACTTGTGTGGGTACCGTCTTTGTTAGAAGGTATCCAGAGGCAGGTAATTTATCGTGTAAACCGCAGTTTATAATTATAATCATGTGGAAAATGGAGAAACAAACACAGGAAGAAGCAGGTCGATTGCGCTGGTTAGCCGGTCATCAGTGGTTTATTTATTCGTAAAAGAAACACACTAAAATATTTGAGCAGTAATATATTTAGAAGTTTGTTATGGCCGGTCAGAGAGTGACCATAAGTGCGAAACCAATGGTCACTCTGCGATCGGCGTGTGTGATGTATATGTATATATTTAAGGTCTCTTTGTTTCTTTTACTACTTATCTCCCCCCTTAATTTTTATTTACTTTTTAAATATAACCATACTGAACAATTACCTATATAATATATGTGCACGCATATGTATTCCTGTTTTTCTTCGTTTTGTTTCTTGGTAGTATTGCATACTACGAAGCTTCAAAAAAGTTCGTCGTAAATATAACGACCCGCTCACTGACCTTTTGTCGTTGTGTTAATACCCAAGTCGTAGATATACGACGAAATTTTTTGCCACTTTATAGTGGACAGTACTATAGAACTATTAATGAATACAAATGTAGTAAATTCATGACTTTTCCAAGTTATTTTTCAGATAAAGTCATCATGTAAGTGAATTCAGTGAACAAAAAGGAAAAGACAACTCGGGAGGGGCAAGTTTTAACAAATAACGTATTAGTTCCTACCACATCCCAATGTCCTCCAGTCACATCCAGTAATTATAGAGCTGTTGCATTTCCTCCGTTGAAGACATCTATGTCCCTTTACTTCTCTCTCCGTCTCTTACACGGTGGAGTCACACTCGAGGTCTCTCTATGCGTACAACTCTTCCAAGCTCTCACACTGATGCAAGACTGTCATGGGTTGCAACCTCTTAACTACCTGCACAGCCATTAGCTACACCTGTGCTTATTCCCTACAAGACACACCAAACACTTTCAGCCAGTTTCTCACCTCCAAACTCTGTCTTTACCCATCCATCACTGTCTCTGCATACATTTGTTTTGTCCTGTCACTACCTGAATAAGCCAGAACACCATACATCCTCCTTCCACATCTACAAAATGTGTTTCACCTGACCTATTTTAGACAGCTAAGTGACTCATTGAAACCATCTTCCTGGGTATTCCTCTTCATGTTTCCCGTACAATTTTAACCCCAAAACTCATAAGAAGGTTTTTTTCCACATCTGCGCTTCAGCAATATTGGCATAGAACTCTTACTTCCGGTTCCTGGAGTCACCCATCACCATTAACTGTGAGACTTTTCCCCATCAATATAACATCAGCAAAACTACTGAAGCCAAGTTCGAAACTGAATCGACAAATCGTTAAAACAGAAAATATACACACTGGATTCATGTCAGTGAACTAGAACTGCTGTCTGGTTCATTAGTTCACACTTTGCCATACAATGCACACTGAAGTTGCACAGCCAGTGGAGCATGCTAGCTTCGTTTTTTTCATGCCCTCAGCATTCACAGCCCATGTTTCACTAACATGTAGCAGTGCTGTTTGTACACAAGCATCATACAGTGTGCCTTCCACTTTGAGAGAGAGACCTTTTGTTACCAACAAAAGTTAATAGCTCTCTGAAAATTTTCTCCATCTTGTTCTAACAACTACACTTTCACAACAGTCTCCTCCACTGCTAATTTCATTACCTAGGTAACAAAAACTATCTACTCCTTTGAAGGATCTTTCCTGAGATGCTCTGTGTTTCTTTCAATTAATTTAAAATATAACAAAGAATTTAGCAAAATAACTTAGTTATCATTAAGCTCGTGTTAGGAACATAAATTGTAATTAAGGTTTGGTGGAAGATTTTAATTCAAAACTTATGAAAACAAGACATTTGTACTACAGAGCCAGAAGCGGTTTCAGCCGGATGGGTAATGAAAGGGTTAAAAAGCCAAAGAATATCAAACTGGTTGAATTTAGTCTTTGGTTCTACAGAGCTCAAGATTAAAGGAAAGATAACTCTGGTAGGATTTACTTTTTGTTTCATTTGAAGTGATTTTCTCCATCATAATTTATTCATTTTTCTTGTTTTTTTTTCAGGACAAATGGAAACTGCTTCCAGCTTTTTTGAAGGTGAAAGGATTAGTGAAACAACATATAGATTCCTTCAATTACTTCATTAATGTAGAGGTATGCATAGTTTTACATTAATTAATCTTGTTAACCTTGTTATAGGTAGAGACATAGCTGTATGGTTAAGATGCTTGCCTGGTGACCATGTGGTCTTGGGTTCAGTTTCACTGTGTGGCACCTTCAGCGTCTTCTACGAAAGCCACAGCGCATCCAAAGCCTTTAGTAGATGGAAACTGAGAAAAGCCCTGTGGTGTATGTGTGTCTCTTTCTCCCTTTTCTCTTCTTCTTTGTCCCGCTAAAGCAGTCAAGTATCTCCTTTCTAGTAAGACAACTGTCTCTGTCCCTCTTATACTCTAAACTCTCTCCTGGCACACAGCCACTTCCCCCACTTCCACTCCCTCTCTCAGCTGAGAAGTCTTTGTCTTGCAAATGAATTTGTAACCCCAGTACATTTCATGAAGTGGTTGGCATTAGGAAGGACATTGCACTATAGAAACTATGCCAAAACAGACAATTGGAGTATGATGTAGTCATTAGGCTCTTCAGATCCTGTCAAACCATCCAGCCCATGCCAGCATGGATGTTATACGTGAGAATAGTGCTCAATACATGTAGAGAAGATAGTTACTTTATTGAAACTGAATGTAAGAGTTTGTCTTGCGATAGTGTTATGCTACAGTTCTTGCCTGAAGATTGCAGTGGCATGAAACTTGAGTTGCGAAACAAAGTCTCAGTTTCAGCTTTACTAACAAAAAAAATTCTTTCTCTTTCTCTCTCAATATATATATATGATAGATCACTAGTCAGTATACCTTTTTCTATTTTCTTTCCCTGTTTATTTCTGTGTTCCTTTCTGTCGAAGAGCGTAGGCTCAAAACGTAAAAGACTTTCTCACTTCCTGAAAGTAATACATCTGTTTGTTGTTCACACACCCGTCTTTGTCTTTTGTTTTTTTGTAAATTCTTACTATATATATATATATATATATATAT
>NC_068982.1:186191357-186193152 GCF_001194135.2 Octopus bimaculoides | reverse complement strand
AAAACTATTCCACACATACAATACCAACAATCCAACATACTGCCATCATCAGCTGCCCCACAGATATCATTATGGTTTTGACACCTGGGCAGTACCATTCAATCCAGCAGTGTCAACAGCACTAAAATAAGTGTTGTTTGGGAACTAACATACCTTAGATATCACCACATTCATTCAATCTTAATTCTATGATGTTGATGATGATATATATATATGTATATAGAGAGAATTCACAAAAAACCCCCCAACAAAGACAAGCAGTGTAGAAAACAAACAGTTGTATTAGTATAACGCTTGGGAATTGAAAAAGTCTAACGTTTCGAGCCTACGCTCTTCCACAGAAAGGAACACAAAAATATATATCTGTTGGTTCATTAGATGCAATAAATTACAAGACTCAATATACATAAATTATCCTTTAATATTTTATAACCGAAATGCTCTGGTTTCCAGTATTCACAGTTACTCATTTCTGATCTTCAGCTGGTCAACAAGACTGCCAAACCGTCTTGTAATGGTGTTTGGTGGCATCCCAGATCAAATACTATCAGCACTTATTTTACTGTTCATACCCCTGAGGACAGATAAATGGTTATGGGAGACCATTTATGGCACCCCTTTCTCCAAGTACTAGCAACATCATCGTTTAACGTCCGTTTTCCATGCTGGCATGGGTTGGACGGTTCAACTGGGGTCTGGGAAGCCAGGAGGCTGCACCAGACTTCAATCTGATCTGGCAAAATTTCTACAGCTGCGTGCACTTCCTAACACCAACCACTCCAAGAGTGTAGTGGGTTCTTTTTATGTACCACCAGCACAGAAGCCAATCAGGTGGGCCAGGCATTGATCACATTCAGATGTTGCTTTTTACGTGCCACCGGCACAGGAGCCCGTCTGGGGGCACTGGCCTCAGCTATGATATTAATTTTACTTGACTCAACAGGTCTTCTCAAGCATATCATATCGCATGACGCATCAAGGGTACTCTTAACTGGGCCTTTAAAGAGCAATAGGCGTGTATGTGGATGTTCATTTTGCATGTGCCTGTGCAAGATGCATGCATATATACACATATATATAATGACAGATTTCAAATTTTTCTTTTAAATTATGTTTAATATAACCTACTTGTATCAAGGAGTTTAAAAATGAATATCTTTGAAATCTTATTCACAATCATCATTTAGATCTGAAATCGTTTATGTTATAATTGTGATTTTAATTAACAGATATTTTTTAATCGTCATTTTTTTTTGCTTCCAGATTAAGAAAATCATGAAGGCCAATGATAAAGTTGTTAGTGATGTTGACTTGAACTTTTATCTGAAGTAAGTCTGTTAATGAACTTTTACAAATTATTCAAGTATTTCCTTTTAGTTAGAATTCTGTTATGACTTAAGTCAATGGTCCTTAACTGTCTTTTTCCTGGGGACCCCTTTGGTTCCCATTGAACTCGGATGGACCCTCATAGCCATTCATTGTTTTAAAAAATTCTATTATATTTTTATGAGTGGCTGTGTGGTAAGTAGCTTGCTTACGAACCACATGGTTCCAGGTTCAGTCCCACTGCGTGGCACCTTGGGCAAGTGTCTTTCAACTATAGCCTTGGGCCGACCACAGCCTTGTGAGTGGATTTGGTAGACAGAAACTGAAAGAAGCCCGTCATATATGTGTGTGTGTGTACGTGTGTGTATATGTTTGTGTGCCTGTATTTGTCCTCCCAACATCGCTTGACAACCGATGCTGATGTGTTTACGTCCCTGTAACTTAGCAGTTTGGCAAAAGAGACCGATAA
>NC_068982.1:186189492-186190517 GCF_001194135.2 Octopus bimaculoides | reverse complement strand
TATTCCTCAGTGATTGAAACATTTTGATATTTATTCTTTCCTTCAAAAATATATTTATTTTAGATACCTAAATATATATGTTGGAATGCCTGATGTTGAAGAAGGATTCAATATAACGAAACCAGTTTCTCCACAAGAAGTAAGTAAATTCTACAAATTTCTGAAAATATCACGTTTTTTTCTGTTTTTATTGTATTTTTCAATTTTCTGCTTTTTATTTCTGTGAGAAGTTTTTTAAAAATTGGAACCATTTAAATATAAATTAAGAAGCATAATGAATACCAGTTTTTTTACTGATTATATTATTATCTTGTATCTTGGGAAGGTCATTATGCCAATAATAAACACACACACTGGCTGTATTTCATTTTCTATTTTTTTTTATTTGTCAGTTGGTTAACTATTTCACCAGTTAACCGATTGATTACTTGCTTAATTGTATGTTTGTTCAATCAATTAATTAGGTACTGATTGATTAGTTGAATGATTAATTAAGCAATCAATCAGTTAAATGGCTAACTAATTCATCATCACCATTTAACATCATGTGTCCAGTGTGTGTGTTTGTATTTTTGGTATAGAACCCTCCCAAGATATGACAAAATATATTTCAACACTCTCAGAGTGGTTGGCACTGGGAAGGGCATCCAGCTGTAGAAACCTTGCCAGATCAAATTGGAGCCTGGAGCAACCTCCTGGCTTGCCAGCTCTTGGTCAAACCGTTCAACCCATGCCAGCATGGAAAGCAGATCTTAAATGACGATGATGATGATGACTAGAGTTCACATCAACAATTTTGCAAAGCAAACACAAAAGTACTTTTATTTTCTCTTCAATAAGGAGTGGATGGGTTTTTTAAGGCAGCATTTTACCGTGAAATGTCAGTCTTGACTCCAAATCTTTTACAAGGGAGTGCTGAAAAGTTCCTGGCTTTGGGTAAAAGCAAATGCAGCAGGATCAGTTAATTATAATTTTCGTCATCATCATCATCATCATCGTTTAACGTCCGCTTTCCATGCTGGCAT
>NC_068982.1:186185028-186189297 GCF_001194135.2 Octopus bimaculoides | reverse complement strand
AAATGGTGTATTTTACGTGCCACCTGCACAGGAGCCAGTCCAGCTGCACTGGCAACGAACTCGCTCGAATGTCATGTTCCCCTCTCAGATGCACACACTTATTGTAATGGTCCTTTAGTGTTTCTCTAAGCCCTGTAAAAGAACTTTGAAGGTTGGGCTTCCAACCAGGCCTTTCATGATACCCTTAAAGCCAGGAACTTTTCAACATCCCCTTGTAGTTGCCTATCCTGACATCCAGGGGTATGGTGTACTTACTCTAAAAAACATCCACACAGATAGAGGTCTGTCTGTGCGGTTAAGCAATTCATTTCCTAACCACATGGGTCCAGGTTCACTTCCATTGCATGGCATCTTGGGACAAGTGTCTTCCACTATAGCCCTGGGCCAACCAAAGCCTTGTGAGTAGATTTCATTGTGAGAAACTAGAAGAAGCCCGTCTTGTGTTTGTGTGTTTCTTGGTTTTGACATCATGTGATTGTTTACCCTCATGCAAGTGGTGTCCTTCATTTCCAGCCTTTCAATAAAAAGATGTGGGACCCTGGGGAAAGGTTACCTTACTTAGAAACAAGTGAAGGTTCCCGACAGGAAGGGTGTCTAGCTGTGGAAAATCTGCCTCACCAGATTCTGTCTGACCCACGAAATCATGGAAAAGTGACCGTTAAAACAATGATGATGATGATGATGATCATCATCATCATTTAACATCCGCTTTCCATGCTAGCATGGGTTGGATGATTTGACTGAGGACTGGTGAAACCAGATGGCTGCACCAGGCTCCAATCTAATTTGGCAGAGTTTCTACAGCTGGATGCCCTTCCTAACACCAACCACTCAGAGAGTGTAGTGGGTGCTTTTTACGTGCCACTGGCACGAGAGCCAGTCTGGTGGTACTGGCAACGGCCACGCTCAAATGGTGCTTTTTACGTTCCACCAGCATGGGAGCAAGACCTCTGCTCTGGCAGTGATCTTGCTTGGATGGTGCTGTTAACGCCCCACTGGCACAGGTGCCAGTCATCAAATTTGGTTCAGTTTCGATCTCACTTGCCCCAACAGGTCTTCGCAAGCTGAGTTTAGTGTCCAATGAGGGAAGGTTGGCCTGGGTGCCAGTCATCAAATTTGGTTCAGTTTCGATGATGATGATGATGATATTAAATAATTGTAACTTCTTTTTTTTTTTTTCCAGTGCCGCCTGCGTGACATGACGTATTCTGCTCCCATTACTGTTGATATTGAATATACAAGAGGACAACAAAGAATTATTCGAAATAATCTGCCAATAGGAAGGTAAGACTAAACTAAATTTATTTTGATCGGAGAGGTCAGCCTCAGTCAAACCGTCCAACCCATGCCAGCATGGAAAGCGGACGTTAAACAACGATGACGATGATGATTAGGTTTGTAATTCTTTAGTTTTCAGATTGATATTTCTTTGTGGCAGACTGGAAACGAAACAGGATCACTTGTATGACTGTGACACTCGTTTTAAGTCACCACTTGATGTCATGATGGCAAGACAAGGGTACAGAAACACATACGTATGTACACACGCACGCAGAAACATATTTACACATAGAGAAACACATGCACACACAGAGTAACACACGCACACACAGAGAAACACGCACGCACAGAAACACAAACACACTGAAACACAGACACTGAGACACATACACTTAGATTGAATTAGTTGAGACAGATTTCCTACGGAGGGATGCTCTTCCTGTCGCCAACCCTCACCTGTTTCCCCGCATGGAGATACTTCCCTATGGCCAGATGCATTTTTCGCAAAAGACTGGAAACAGTTAATTCCACTGGTTTGGCAGTGATGCTTGCTTGTAACTCTCCAACGATGTCAAGACAAGAAGGGAGAGAGAGACAGAGCTTCTTTTTAGATTCCATGTGCCAAATCCACTCACAAGGTTTTTGTTGGCCTTGAGCTATAGTAAAAGTTGCCATGCTGTGGGATTGAACCTGGAACCATGTGGTTGGGAAGCAAGCATCTTATCCACACACTCCTGCCTGCACCTATGAACCTTACACATTAATCTTATCTGTTTCTATTTTATTCTAGAATGCCGATCATGTTGAGAAGTTCTAATTGTGTATTGACTGGAAAGAGTCCATCAGAGCTGGCCAAGTTGAAAGAATGTCCAATGGACCCAGGAGGGTATTTTATTGTAAAAGGAACAGAGAAAGTGATTCTCATCCAAGAACAAATGTCTAAGAATCGAATGATTGTAGACATTGACAAAAAGGGTTATATAGAATGTTCCGTAACAAGGTAAGGATTTCTCACCTCTTTCTTGTTTGTATGGCACATTGGTCCATCTATATTGGCTGTCCCCGGTTTCTTTGGATGATTTTTGTAGGGTGCTAGACGGGAAAGGATTGCTAGTAGCCCTTCATTCAACCCTCCTTCATTTCTTGGAACTAAAGGAACACTGGGTAGTCCCTGTGACCCTTTCAAAATGTAATTTTGCCAATATTAAAAGAGAAAAGAATTGGAAGCCACAACTTGACTGGGATTTTGTTTCGTGGACCCAGGGGAGTTCATCACCATCATCACCATTGTCATTTAATGTCTGCTTTCCATGCTGGCATGGGTTGGACGTTTGACACGGAGTTATGGGGCTGTCTAGATTCCAATTGTCTGTTTTGACATGGTTACTACAGCTGGATGCTCTTCCTAATGCCAACCACTTAACAGATTGGACAGGGTGTTTTTTACATACCACTGGCATGGGTGTATTTATGCAGCACCGACAAGGGTGCATCTACACAGCATCAGCATGGGTGCATTTACACAGCTCCGGTATGGGTGCGTTTACACTGCATCAGCTGGATGCCCTTCCTAATGCCAACTACTCCGAGAGTGTAGTGGGCGCTTTTAACATGCCTCCAGCCGGAATTGTATTAGAAACTGTTAAAATATTTTGTGTATAAGCAATTTATTGCACATAACAACAAACTCTTATATGGATCCCCAAGGGTCATGTGGACCCTGATTGAGAACCACTGGTCTAGAGGCTAGGATACATATAACAGAATATTCTGGGCAGAATATACCAGTCAAATTGAATGGTATGGCAGATTTAATGGCTTCTTTCAGTTCCTGCTTACTAAATCCACTTACAAGGCTTTGGTCTGCTCAGGGACACTTGCCCAAGGTGACGCACAGTGGGAATGAACTTGAAACCCCGTGTTTGGGAAGTGAATTTCTGAACCACACATACATCCCTCGCCCTCTTGTGTCAATTTGGATGTGGAGCTTAGTTTCAGACACTAGTTATCTCCCTTACTCTGGCTGCCAGGTTTAAAAGGAGATAAATCTTAAAATTATCGACCATTTTATAGATTTTAACCATTATTGATTTTTATCTAATTATTCTTGTTGTGTTTTGGGAGGGTCATAACGCCAATAATAATAAACACACACACTGTGTATGTATTTGTTATTACAGGAGTAATGACATTTCTAATATACAAGTTTTGTTTTTTAACACAAGCGTCCACATTGAGAATCTTGCAAGCCAAATACAGAAACGAAACACCTAATTATTATTATTATTATTATTATTATTATTATATTTGATTTTTTTTTTTTTTTCATTTTTAGTTCCACCCATGAGAGGAAAAGTAAGACATATGTTATAACCAAACAGAGTAGATATTACCTGAAACATAATATTTTTACTGAGGTAAATAAAGAAATAACTTGGTCTTTTTATTGCTATTTCAGAACATAATAATGTTTACAATTTTGTGTGCAACCATTTTAATTTATAATCGAAATAGTTTAAATCTGTCATAAAAGATTAAAGGTTTACTTTTTCTTCTCAGTTTAATTTATGAGGGTGAGTCAAAAAGTAATGCCATTTTGTTTAGGACAGGTATAATTACCAACACAGGAACATGTATCATACATCAAAATGAAGCTGGTCCTCTGTGGGTCACATCCCTACTTCTCAACATAGTCACCGTTTCTCTCAATAGCAATGTTCCACCTTCGAATGAGAGCATGTATCCCTGCCCCGTAAAATTCTGTTGACTGTTCTTTGAGCCACTTCTTCACTACAGTTTTCACTTCTTCATCACTGGAATAATGTTTGCCTCTCAAACCCTTTTTCATGGGGCTGAAGAGATGATTGTCCAGTAATGAGGAAGTGAAAACTGTAGTGAAGAAGTGGCTACTCACATTATAAAAGAGAGGGTTGGGGTAACTGGAGAAGGGCTTAAATTAAATACAAACAGTTTAAATCTTGGGGTTTT
>NC_068982.1:186178346-186184763 GCF_001194135.2 Octopus bimaculoides | reverse complement strand
GGTTGATATTCCCCCAGCCTTCTTCAGGTGTCTTGGGGAAATTTCGAACCTGGGTTCTCATTCCTAAGGTATTTTTCGATGTTGTTGAAGATGTAGGACAAGATACTGCAATAGCCTGGGCTTCAGAGGTCCACAGCTCTTCAATATCCTCCTGAAGTACCTGAGAGACCTACATGAGTTGAATGTAGGTGTCTTCAAAATAAAGCTGGACCTCTTCCAGTCAAGTGTCCCAGATGAACCAACTTCGCAGCAGGAGGTGCAGATGAGGGCAGCTGCATCAAACTCTCTCGTGCACCAAATGTCAATTCCTGAAAAGCATTTGTGAAGTAAAATTACGTAGCAACACCAAATGGCGGTGCCCCAGCATAGCCACAGCTCATGAGCTGAAACTAAATAAAATGAAAAAAAAAAATGAAAAAATTATTATTATTCAGGTCACTGTCTGGAATCGAACTCAGAATCTTGGGGTTAGTAGCCTGCGCTCTTAACCACTACGCCATATGTCAATGGGCATATGACGTATGGTTAACGGCAAACAAGATGAGGACAAATATCCGTCAAATGTAAGTAGTGTAAATAATGTCCATAATTCCTCATCTCTTAAATATAGAACCGTAATTTTTTTGTATTATCTTTGAAGGACATTCCTGTTGCAATAGCCTTCAAAGGTATGGGTATTGAGTGTGACCAAGAAATTATCCAGATGATTGGTTGTGAAGAAGAGGTTTTAGCATCGATTGCTCCTTGTATGGAGGAATGCCACAAAGCTCAGGTCTATACGTGTAACCAGGTGAGTCTTTGAAACGACATGGATTTCTAATCTTGATAAGAAAACCCATTTGGTGGATTCATCTTTGTGTTAACATCTACTTTTCCCTGCTTTACCTGTAAAGCTTTAAAAAGTTACTTTTCTGAATCAACCTGACTCATAAGGGCCAGTTTCATGGCGTATAATTTCCCCACCTGGATGGGATGCTAGTCCATCACAGGGTTATTCACTTTTGCCAGCTGAGTGGACGGGAGCAACTTGAAATGAAGTGTTTTGCTCAAGAACACAACGCATTACCCGGTCCAGGAATCGAAACCACTATCTTATGGTCATGAGTCCAACATCTTAACCATAAGCCATGAGCCTCCACTTTGCTTTACATGGGTCAGACAGAATTTGTTAGGGCAGATTTACTACCACTGGACAGCCTTCCTGTTAGCAGCCCTCGTCTCTTTCCAAGTAAGGCAATATTTTCTCATGGCCAGACATGTTTTCCACGGATGGTTGTTATTTGATAATGCTTGCATGTCAGTGACCCTCATTTACAATTATCATGATGTCATAGCAAGAAGACAATAATCTTCCCAGCCAATGCTACACACTCACACACACACATGCACAAGACCCATGCTTTTCTCTGGGCTCTTTCTGCTCCTTTCCCCTTTTCTTCCTTTTTCCTCTCTTTCCGATGTAGATCAATACTCAAAACGTCATTTCCACTCCCATTTTCTTATTTTCCCATCTAAAACTTCAGCTGAACATCAATTGAATGTATTCTCTCTCTGTGATTGTCCAATTGACTTTTGTTGGTTTTCTCTGCAATTGCTGTTCTTGCAAGGAATAGCAGCCAAATTATTCTCATATCACATGTAACCTTCTTAAAAAGAAATTTGGAAGGACACACCACCATTGTTGTTGTCATCATCATCATCATCATCATCACTACCACCATCAATGTCATCAACACCACTACTACCACAATCATCATCATCATCATCATTGTTTCATGTCTGCTTTTCCATGCTGGTATGGCTTGGATGTGTTTTCTGAGTGTTTTACAGCCAGGTGCCCTTCATGTTGCCAAATGATGACATGCAAGTGACATGAGGGACCGATTCCAAAACTAAGACACACACACACACACACAGCCATGTTGTTTTATATTGTCTCTGTTTTATTCTTCAGGCATTAAGGTACATCGGAAGTAAAGTGCGGGTCCGCAGAATGTGGAACGAACCAAAGAAAAGCAAACTGGAAGAAGCTAGGGATATTCTACATGGTGTGATTCTTGCTCATGTTCCTGTAAGTTTTTCATTTCCAATTTCACTATTAACTCCTTTTGTTACCATATTTCTTTTGAAATCCACTGCATTTCATCATTACCACCACCACCACCATCATTGTTTAACGTTTGTTTTCCATGCTGGTATGGGTTGGACGGTTTGATTGAGGTCTGGAAAGTTAGAAATGCTGGTAACGATCACGCTCAAATAGTGCTATTTACGGGCCACTAGCATGGAAGCCAGACAGCTGCTCTGGCAATGATCATGCTCGGATGGTGCTGTTAGTGCTCCACTGGCACAGGTGCCAGTCATCAAATATGGTCCGATTTCGATTTCACTTGCCTCAACAGGTCTTCGTAAGCAGAGTTTAGTGTCCACATTGCTATTATGTGAAACTATTGTATGTCCAAATTTGGGCAAATGCATTTTCCTTTCAATATTTATTTTTTGGTCAAACTATCGTATCTCCAGTTGTTTCAGATGCCAAGATGTCAAAAATTGTCAAAGTGTAGCACAACGGTTTTACTAAGGAATGGTAATGCTATTTTTTTGTTTTCTGAAAAAGCAACGTTTTGGACTTGGAACAGTTTTGCATAATAGCAACGATATATATATATATATATATATATATATATATATATATATATATATATATATATATATATATATATATATTGTTTGTTTATTATTTATTTTTCAGGTAGTCCAGTGGAATTTTAAAGTGAAGGCAGCGTACCTTGCCCTGATGGTGAGGCGGGTGATTATGACCCAGGGAGCCAGTATTAAGATGGATGATCGTGATTATTATGGGAACAAACGGTTAGAAATGGCTGGACAGTTGCTGTCTTTGCTTTTTGAAGATCTTTTCAAGAAATTCAACAGTGAGGTATGGACGATTCCATGTTTTGCTCTTCTCTTTTGTTTTGTTTTTCCTCTTTTGTTTTGTCCTTTTAGTCCCATGTCACCATCATCATCATCATCACTGTTTTAGTGTCCACTACTCCATGCTTGCATGCGTTGGACAGAGGTCACTAAGGCAAATATTCTACAGCCGGATACTCTTCTTGTTGCCAGCCCTCACCCGTTTCCAAGCAAGGGTGGTATTTCCCCAGGGCCAGGACATAGTTTCCATGGAAGGCATGAAACGAACAACATGATGGTTGTAAACAAGCATCACCACCATACAAGCAGTGTTGTTTGTTTCTAATCTTCCGAGGAAAACATATCAGGAAATATTGCCGAGTTTGGAAACAGGCCTGGGTTGGCGACAGGAAGGGCCTCTGACTCTAGATAATCTGCAACAAATTCTGCCTGACCCATAGAAACATTGAGAAGGGGTCATTAAAATGATTATGATGAGCCAGAGACAGTCTCAGGAGGGTTGGTGTCAGAATCATCATCATCATCATCATCATCATCTTTTAACGTCCGCTTTCCATGCTAGCATGAGTTGTACGATTTGATTGAGGACTGGCGAACCAGATGGCTGCAC
This sequence comes from Octopus bimaculoides, assembly GCF_001194135.2. NCBI lineage: Eukaryota > Metazoa > Mollusca > Cephalopoda > Octopoda > Octopodidae > Octopus > Octopus bimaculoides. Next base: position 186,181,219 of record NC_068982.1, on the reverse strand, counting down.
CAGGCTCCAATCTGATTCGGTAGAGTTTCTACAGCTGGATGCCCTTCCTAATGCCAACCACTCCGAGAGTGTAGGGTGCTTTTACGTGCCACCGGCACGAGGGCCAGTCAAGCGGTATTGGTAATGGCCATGCTCAAAATGGTGTTTTTTACGTGCCACCTGCACAGGAGCCAGTAGGGCGATGCTGGTAACGATCACGCTCAAATGGTGCTATTTACGTGCCACCAGCACGGAAGCCAGACAACTGCTCTGGCAATGACCACTAACCTTATAATAATTAATCTGGTGTTTGTTGCTTAAGGAGGTTCTGAATCCTAAGTTGCAGCAGGTTTAGATGTAAGGGTGAACATTTTAAAATTAAAGGTTTTTTTATAATAAAAGTCAGACATGGTTTCAGGCAGGTTGTCTGTGAAAAGGGTTTATCTGTTTTGTTGAAAGAAATCCTTTATTTATTTCAGTTGAAAAGAATTGCCGATATGACCATCCCTAAACAGAGAGCCACACAGTTTGATATTGTGAAACACATGAGACAAGATCAAATCACAAATGGTTTGGTCAATGCCATATCAACTGTAAGATATATTTTGGTATTATTTCTTGGATTTTGAAACCCTTTTCTTTTGTTTGTTATTCATCACCATCATCAATGCTATCACCACCACCGTCATCATTGTTTTAACATTCAATTTTCCATGCTCATATCAGTCTGATAGAATTTGTTGGGGTTGTAAACAAGCATCACCACCATACAAGCAGTGTTGTTTGTTTCTAGTCTTCTGAGGAAAACATATCAGGAAATATTGCCTAGTTTGGAAACAGGCCTTGGTTGGCAACAGGAAGGGCCTCTGGTGGCTGTAGAAAATCTGCAACAAATTCTGCCCTTTCTGTCACCAACTCTCCCCTTTTTCTAGGCAAGGTAATATTTTCCCTGTGGCCAGACATGTTTTCATGGAAGGTTGGAAATGGACATCATTTGCCTGACTGTAACATTCATTTACAATTATCACATGATGTGAAGGCAAAGAGACAGTAATGCTCCCTCCCCCCTGCATTTACAATGGGCTTCTTTCAGTTTCTGTTTCTCAAATCCATTCATGGCATTGGTCAGCCTGCGGATACAATTGAAGACACTTGCTTACTGTTCCACATAGTGGGACTGAACCCAGAATGATGTGGTTGAAAAGCAAACTTCTTATCACACAGCCACATGGGGTAGACGTAAATAAAATTACAGTTCTATATTTAAGAGATGATGAATTATGTACATTATTTACATTATTTACATTTGAGGGATATTTGCCCTCATCTTGTTTGATGTTAACACAACGTTTCAGCTGATATATCCCCCTGTGGAATGAGGTTAAAATAATAGACAAAGAACACCACTGGAAAATATGAAAACTAAAAGAAGCAGCACATATGCTAGGACACAACAACCTCCTAAGCAGACTGAGTGCAGATATGAGTAGCATATGGGAACCGGTATTAAGGAAGGATAGGAAAATATTCGATTTATAAGCCCTAAAATTCACTCCATAATTCCTCACGGGCATATGGCGTAGTGGTTAAGAGTGCGGTCTACTAACTGCAAGATTCCGAGTTTGATTCAAAGCAGTGATCTCATCATCATCATCATCACTTAACGTCCGCTTTCCATGCTAGCATAGGTTGGAGGATTTGACTGGAGATTGGCGAACCAGATGGCTACACCAGACTCCAATCTTACCTGGCAGAGTTTCTACAGCTGGATGGCCTTCCTAATGCCAACCACTCTGAGAGTGTAGTGGGTGCTTTTATGTGCCACCGGCATAAGGGCCAGTCCAGTGGTACTGGCAACGGCCACGCTCAAATGATGTTTTTTACGTGCCACCTGCACAGGAGTCAGTCCAATGTTTTGTTCCAATGTCACTGGCACAAGTGCCAGTAAGGCAAAGCTGGAAACGATCGTGCTCAAATGGTGCATTTTACGTGTCACCGGCACAATAGCAAGACCACTGCTCTGGCAGTGATCCCGCTCGGATGACCTGAATAATAATAACATTGAAAAATACCTAAGGAACAGGAACCCAGGTTCGAAATTTCCTCAACGCACCTGATGAAGGCTGGAGGGTATATCAGCCGAAACGTGTTAACCAGAAACAAGATGAGGACAAATATCTGTCAAATGTAAATAATGTAAATAGAATTAATTTTCGAAAATAAAAGAGGTGTATAATTAGTTTCTGATTAACTTTTTCTTTTTCCTTTGCAGGGGAATTGGTCAATTAAAAGGTTCAAGATGGATCGAGGTGGCATGACTCAAGTGCTTTGTCGTCTTTCTTACATATCAGCCCTTGGTCACATGACTAGGATCACAAGTCAGGTAAGATGTAGATTGGCTGTTGTTGTTTAACACTAGGTCAGCCCTCCTTGAGCAGACCAGTGATTAAAAATGCTCTAGCCATGACCATCCTGTCTTTTTATAGACCTAAGACTACAGTACCCAATGTGTCACTCCATTATAAATAAAGTAGGGTGTTGCTTGAAGGAATTTAGCTGCTATTTTTAACAGGTTGGGCCACCCCATTGAAGTTACTTCTCCAGTTTTCTTCTACAAAATCAATTCTAACAAGAACCAAACAATTTCAGGACTAATTATTTCTCCAATGCTTGAAATTCTAGTATTGAATACATTGTTTGATTCCATCTCATAAATGAATCTCTTTAACTCTTTGATGCCAGTGTCTGAGACTCTTCCTGGTTCCATGGTATACTCGTACACAACTTTCTGTTTAAATTAAACTTTTCATCACAATGTCATAAAGTTAGAAGACTTTGCTTCATAAACCAGCTTCTTCTGTTTCTTTTAATTCTTGTACTTGTTTCGGTCATTT
>NC_068982.1:186177194-186177882 GCF_001194135.2 Octopus bimaculoides | reverse complement strand
CAGATTGGAGCTTGGTGTAGCCATCCGCTTCGCCAGTCCCCAGCTAAACCGTCCAACCCATGCTAGCATGGAAAGCAGACGTTAAATGATGATGATATATATATATATATAGATATATATATATATATATATACATATATATGATGTGTTGTGAATTTATGGAAAGAAATCCCATAAAACTCAACAATTTTGTTGAAAATGGAAAAGAGAAGATGTTAAAATGTGTAAGAGAATCGCGGCGAAGATGATGATTATTGTAGTGAAAATTACTTGTTGTGGCTCAATAATAATTAGTTATTTGTTGATTCAATTAATAAATTGTACGTAATGATGATAACAAAACTTGTTATCAGAATCATTTAACGTCCATGTTCCATGCTGGCATGGGTTGGATGCTGTGTATATGATATAGTGTCTGTGCGTTATGTTTTGTGTGTGTGTGTGTATTTAGTGGTGTTGGCAATTCTTAAAATAACAAAAATGCTTTCTGTTTTGCAGTTTGAGAAAACTCGCAAAGTTAGTGGTCCCCGTTCGTTGCAACCTTCTCAATGGGGAATGCTTTGTCCGTCTGATACACCAGAAGGAGAGGTGAGCCATATTTCATTTTATTCTAAACATCTGAAACTAAAGTTTGTTTTAGTCTCTTTGTGTAGATGAAATTAATTTAACATATTGTAAAAAAAAAAAA